>NC_081414.1:477650008-477950008 GCF_030272615.1 Cryptomeria japonica | reverse complement strand
ACATTGTGTCTTATAGAGGCATTGAAGTTGATCCAACAAAAGTAACATCAATAGTCCAAATGCCTCCACCTTTTGATTTGAAATAATTGCATATTTTTCAAGGCAAATTTTAATTAGTCGATCATTTGATTGCCTAGTTGATAGATATGTGCTACCCATTCACACATTTACTACAAAAGGGTGTACCAATAAAATGAAAAATAAATTTTCAACAAGCCTTTCAATAGTTGAAAGATTATCGGATTGCATCAACTATAGTATTGATGCCATTGATCCAAGGGAAAACATTTTTACTATATGTCTTAGCCACTTTAACTACATTGGGTTCTATTCTTGCACAAAATGATAACACTAAAAGTAAGATTGATCTACTATATTCATCAAACATTGGTATGGTATGAGCTTAATTATACACCTACAAAGTGAGCACATGCCTATCTATAGTTTTTGCTTCACAAAAAATGTGTCACTACATGCTCAATCATCAAACAAAATTGATTTGAAAGATTAATCCACTAAAGTACTTAATGCCAAAGGTAATACTTATAGGAAAAATGAAAAATGGGTCATGATACTAAGAAAATTTGACATTAAATATGTGGATTGAAAAGCTATTAAGGGATAAGTCATCATTGACCAATTAGTAGATGCTCCTACAAACACATACCACTCTTTTATTTTAAAGTTTTCAGATGAGGCAATACTTACAATCATTTCTAAAAAATTATGGAAGCTAGATGTTGATGGCTTCTATAGACAACATGGCTCCAGAGCATGAATCATATTTCTCACAAGATACTGCCAAAGTCATGTCAGCTAAGTTTTGCATCTATCAATAATATTACTAGATATGAAGTATTAATTAGTAGACTCAATGGATATTCAATGACATATATTATATCTTTTGGTCCACAAAGGGTTGCAATTAGTCACTAGATAGGTGAACAATTATTACTAGATAAAAGATGAGAATTTATTTCCTACATAAAGATGGTTTACAATTTCAAGTAGTATTTTTGCAAGATAATTTTTCAATATATCTTATGAGTGTACAATAGACCAACATATGCCATGGCTACCATTGGATCTCTCTTACAAATTCCACATAACAATCAACATTGTGAGTTTCTAGTTGAGCAATTACTTTCATGATAACACCCTTCTGCCTAACTTATCCAATAGACAAAGGAAAACCTTTGTCCATCGCTACTCATCCTATTTCATTATACTTGAAAATACTTTATATCAAAGGTATTTATATGGTACCCTAGTTAGAAGTCTTAGCTTGATCAAAGCCCAAACTATCTTAAAAGAGGTACAAAAAGGTGTCTTGAGGGAACATTCTTAGTTTTCCTTTCCTCTATAAGAAGTTGGAAACATGATATTATCAAACAACTATCGATCTAAGTAATAGTTTTCTAAGAAATATTGCTAATGCCAATGACATGGGAACTTGATACATGCACCAAAATCATAGTTAAAACCAATCACTAATCCTTGGGCCTTTTCACAGTGGGGACTTAGCCTTGTAGTTAAAATTCATGTACCCCTAATCTAAATGTCACAAATTCATTATTATTGCTATTGAGTACTTATTAAAGTGTATTGAAGCAAATTAGTTATACAATATTACCAATAAACAAATAGTTAATTTCATGTTACATTATATCATTTTCTGGTATGATGTCCCTCTTGCCATTGTCATTGAAAATTCTAGGTCATTTAAACATAAAAATATCCATACACTTTGCCACCAATTTCACATCCAACATCACTTTCCCACGCCATATTATTGATAAAGTAATGATCAAGTCAACAATTCTTAAAAAGTTATACTAAAAATCCTTAAAAAGATAGTCAATGAAATTAGTTGTGATTGACACCTTCAACTAAATCCCACCTTATGGTCTTATCAAACCAACATCCATACACCTACTGGTTTTATTGGTCTTTGAAACTGAAGCTATTTAACCTATTGAGGTCAACTTACCATCCTTAAGGGTCTCTTTGCATCATGTCATAGATGACGAGTATTACAAAGTATCCAAACTACATGAGTTAGGGTTGCAAAGGTATTAAATTGCACTAAATCATCTACAAGCCTATCAAAACCATCTTTGTCATAGTTATATAACAAGAATTTCAACCCCTAAGTATTTGAAGTGGTTGACTAGCCCTCAAAGAAAATGAAAAGAATCAATTTGATTGTGAGAAGAAGGGAAAATTTGAGGCCAACTAGTTGGGTCCTACTCTTATCGTAAGGATTTATGGGTCATAAGCTTACCGACTGACAATAGCTGAAGTTGAGCCTCTTGAAGAGCTTATCAATGACATCCACCTCAAGGAATTGTATGCCTAACCCTTAGGTTATCTCAAAATTGAAAAATACAAATATAAACATAAAAATCAAAAGACTTTATAATGAAAACTTTGTAAATATGCATCATATTTATATCCAAAAAAACCAAATAAAAATTCAACATGCTGAAAACCAAGCAAAGTCATGTTGACATCCAAAAAAAATAGTAAAGAGAAAATTGGCCTCTTGTAAAAACCACTTTGGTGGTGCCTTAGATAAGTACTATGGTAAACATCTATTTACATGAACTATGTGTAATAAGCCCTAGATCAATCATCTATCATTTTCTTATCTATTCCATGCATAATAAATGTTTTAACTTCCATGCTACCTATCACGTTTCACTCATCTACCTATTATGGCTAATAATTATCAATATTTATCGTTATCCATTTTCATAATAAAATTAGTCCACCCATTCAATAATAAATGACCCTATACTTAATTGGAGGAATTTTGTCAACCTAATATTTGGATTGTATCTTGGCCATATTGAGTGGAAAACTTTGTACTTTCACATTGACACATTTACACAAATCCATAATAAAGTTTCCCACTTGTCAAAAAATACCAATATGTTTGCAATATGTGTTGTCATTGATGTCAACTTGATGTATATCAATATGTGTTGTCATTGAGGAGATGAATGGAATATTGTCTAGGTCATTAGTGAATCTGATGATGTTTGTTGGGCATATTTGAGAGTACCTATGGCATTTCAGATTGTTCAGAGACATAGAAGATAGTCTAGAGGTTCATTGGGTGTACTCATGGTAGTACATCATTACAGATACATGGTATGTATTAGTACACATGAATTATGTTTTGGTTACAAGATATGGTCACTTTAGCTGGTGTCTACATGTTCAAGAAGTCAATTGGTTAATTTGTGAGATTAGATTCATACTTGGTTGTTGAACAAATTTGTCAAAGTATTGAACCACATGATTCCTTATGATCGTGGAATAGTAATTTGGTCTGCATCTTTCCGTATTATATGCTTTGGCTATGCAGTTTTGGGGATATGTTTAAGGGTGATATATTGGACCCGTGATGTGAGTTCTAGGTGTGTTGGTGCTTTGGTGTACAATATTCATTATGTTGATGTCACATAGTCTATCCAATTTGTATTGTGTTTGCGAATTTAGTGCATTGATTCTTTTGTACCAACACTTAATGATTGATTAATTTAGGAGATGTTGCTATAAAGGTTTTTGATGGTCTGCATATCTTTCTTGATGGTCAACATGGTGATTTAGTTGGTGGTGTGAAGATAAATAATTAAACAATTTTGATAGCAGTGTTGATATTTGAGTTGAATGGTTATGTTCCTTTAATTGTAGTTTATCTTTACTTATCTTATTGAAGGATGTGTTATGAAATTTTTGGAGTGTATCCAAGTATTGGGTTGATCTAAAACTTATTTTATGTTGATGATGAATGCATTTGAGGCTGACCTATGTTGTGTCACACATTTCATATGTTAGGTCCTATTTGACCTAACCTAATTAATGTTTTGGGATGTTGTGGAGGATATATATGTAAAGTTAAATCATTTGTGAAAATGTAAGAGAATGTATGAAGTGTTGTGATGTGTGAAATAGCTCAATGATATATCAGATGATTATGAAGTGTGTGAAATTTGTGTGATAGAGTAATTAGGCTACAAAGAGGACTGCATTATCTACATATGTCAAATGTTTCTTTCACAATAATTTACATTGTTTCTTATTATAATCTCATTGTATCTTTCCATGGAAAAGTGATCTTCAATTTGCAAGTTTGTTGCATCTTGCCTTGGGGCAATGCGTCTTAGCTTGCAAGTCCATTAAAGGAGCAGTGGACTTTCTTGGTAATAAGACTAATTTTTTTTTGTAATACTTGTTTTCATATAGTGTGAGTTGATTCTCTCCATGGTTTTTGTTAAAGCCAAGGGAGGACTGAGAGGGGGGTGAATCAATCCAAAACAAAATTGAAATGTAGCACATAAAAAATTTAAATTCAACACACATGAACACCAAGATTTATATGTGGAAAACCCACAGGGGAAAACCATGGTGAGAACCTTCCCACAAAATATATCCACTATGTATATCAAATTACAAATAAAAGAGCTAACTGCTCCAAACTTGCACACCAAGGCTAGTTGATTATGGGGCAAGATACAAAAGAGGACTTGCAAAACCTAAAGATAACTACACTCAAGTCAAGATACAAAATAGATATGAAAAGAAGGATCTCCTGATCATGAAGATGTCCTTTAACTTTGCATCAAGAGACCAATGTCAACATGCACAACTGCAATATCAACTGCTAACACTCTATCTCAAATCTTTGTCACAGTCTCAGCACAACTTGCATATCATTCAAACACAACTCTTCTTCTCTTTACCGAACCTCATTGATTATCCTCACACCTACATTCATCACACATTCCTTGCGTCTCTTCACTCTTGTAGTCATACACATCCTTATATACAAGATATATCATCAAAGCTTAAACTAAGTCGGCCTGAATCAAGATACACTTTTAGAACAAAGATTACCCACATTGATCCACTCTAGGAAAAAGAGGGGACCAAAACATTGTTGGCATTTTGATGATTATGTTGTGATTGTCATTGATGGACACACACTTGCTTTGAGATTACTTTGTGAATGTATGAATTATGCTCAACTGGTAATTGTTCCAAACCGGTATCATGTTGTAGTCTTTAGACTATTGGTGTAATGAAGAAAGTGTTTACCGATCTCAAGTGGTATAAAGACCCAAGCGACATAGAGAGATCAAGCAGTTTAAGGATCTCAAGCGGAGCAGAGCAAAGGAGCCAATAGTGGCAGTTATCTTTTTCCCAGTCTTCAAATTTTGTCAATCGGTAATCTATTAAACCAATATTACTTTGAGTTACCAACCGGTAACCAGAAAAGTTGTATAAATCGGTAATACTCTATGATGAGTTACCAATCGGTATATTTTTGTGATGAGTTACCATCCATCGACACTTTGACGATGATTTTGTGTCATGTTACCAAATGTGTCTAGATACAATGAACCTAGGAACTTGCAAATATAATCCTATTGGACTGACGTGAAATCAGATTCCTTTTAAGGAAATCATGTCTAGGGTTTTGTGTATGTGTATGTATGAGTGTAGCTGTAAGGCTGTGTGTGTTCGTTGAAGCTCTTGTATGTACAATCTTAACTGAGAAGATCAAGTCTGTGTACTACAATAGAGTGTGGATTTACTGAAGACTAAAGTAATGTTGAAGAGCATTATCTATGAGCTACAATGGATCTAATCAAGCAAATTGTGCCATTTGCTAGATCATTCACTTGTTGATTACTCACATCTTTGACAAGTCAGAAACCCTTAATCGGGTAGGCCCAGAAAAGCCTTTGTAAATCCTCTAACAAGGTGGTTCACATCTGTGGATCTAAAATCCTCTCATAAGGTAGTCTTTAATTGGACTTATCTCCTAACAGAGATTGAGATTCCTAATAGGATCTATTCTGGTAAAGAATATTGTATGACCTTAACCGGTCTGGTTACTATTCTGCAGATAGTTACTTGTGAGTTTCATCTCACCATGGTTTTTCCCATTTGGGTTTCCATGTCTAAATCTCTTGTGTTATGGTGATTGTGCTTCTATGGGTGAATTCCTTATTTTTTATTTGGTTTGCATGTGTGTTAACCAGTTTGTTTGTTAAACTCTTTTACTAGTTTATTGCTAGACTGTTAGAGTGTTTAAGTACAATATTTTTTGGTATACTAATTCACCCCCCCTCTTAGTATTCATCAATTGGTATCAAAGCCAACCTTTCTATAAGTCTAACCACTTGGAAAGAGATATGGGGGAATACACTATGAGGGAACTTACTCATCAGCTCACTTAGACTGAGCAAGCCTATGATGAACTTAAGGTCAAATATAAGGCCTCTCAGGGAAAAAGAAGAGAGTATGCTGAAAAACTGATGGAGCTAACTGAAAATAGTTCTTCTGATGAAGCGGACATGGAAGCCCTAATTCAAGAAGTTGAAAAACTGAATGAGTCCAATGCCAACCTAAGAAGGAAACTTGAAGGACTAACTATCAGAATGTGCCAAGAGCTTGAGAACCGAAGGAAAGCTGAAGATCTGGTAAAAGACAAAGATCATGAGATCTCCAAGATGAAGCAAGAAATCAGTGCACTTACCGCTCATCTTCTTGAAAATAAAATGGAAAAGGAAGGAATCCAAGGTAAACTAAACATGTCTATTTATGAGAATGCAACCTTGAAGGAGTCCAATGCTGTAATTTCCAAAGAACTCATTGAGTCAAAGGAAATACTTGCCAAATTCAATAAGAGCACTGTCAAGCTAGAACAGAAGCTTGAATCAGCTAAACCAGTATAGAATACCAATGGACTTGGTTTCTCTGATTATGAGGAAGGTGAGACCTCTGTAACAAAAGATGGAGCATCAAAGAAACAACCGGCATCAAAGGATAAAGGTAAGCAAAAATTCAAACCTATTTGCTTTAATTGTCTCAAGGAAGGACACACTACTAATGTATGTAGAAGTAAGGCTTACAATAATTTTCCTTATTTTCTAAATGACAAGCCTAGACCCAATAGATTCAATGGAAATTTGTTATGCATGCAACAAGTTTGGGCATAGAGAATTTGAATGCAGGTCTGTCATGCACAATACCGGAAGGTATCCTCAAAGGATTCAAGGAGTTTTTCATGAATCCTCTTAGAACTGGAACCCAAATCGGTTTAATACCTATAGTCATTAGTCAGGTATTGGTGGCTATCAAGTGGCAACCAGATGGAGAGAAATCTATGTGATTTGTCATGGTCATGGTCACACTGCTGCAACATGTAGAAGGAAGAATGGAAACATGAATAATGGACCTTGGAGAGCACCTGGAATGGTTTGCTATCAGTGCAACAAACCGGGTCACATTGCAAGATTCTGCAGAAGCAGAAAGAGTATATCTGATGATATATCAGTCACTTTGGTGAAAACCTAGCAAACAAGCACCTTATGACACAAAAAAAAAATTATTAAAAAATCAGAAAAAGAAAGAAAAACAATTCGTCCATTAGTGAAAACCACTTGGTGGCGCTATGGACAAGTACCTTGATGAAAACCTTTGTGCAAGCACCAAGGTAAATAACTGGATCCACTATCTATCATGTCAATACTACAAATCATCTACCATCTAGCCCACCCATGCGCAACATTCCTTCTTTTCCACCTCTCAATAAAACATACGTATGATGATGAAGTCTTCGCCTGAGTCATGAACAAAGAATGTCCCATTGAAACTGAGATTTTATGCCTCTGTGTGTAAGCTTCAAGAAGTCTTGAGAAAAAATCCCAAGTCCATCCTATTTCTACTCTTGGCAAAAGGTATCATGTGGTCGCAAGGAAGAGACTTGTTAGATCTTTTGATATAGGCTTGCATCTTTTTCCCTACGACTACCACTATTTACGATTGCCTGGGTTCTTCCATATCCAGATACGTTATGATAGGTGCATATTGGGGCATATTTCATAGTATGGCATGTTTTTGATCCTTATTGTATAAATCGACAACCTGGTACTAGTGTTTATCAACACTTACCTTCTCATGTACAAGAGGTATCAGTGTGTTTGAGGGTTTCCTTGCACAAACCCACAACTCTGTATTAGTGATTCTTAACACTTGCATCATTGTGTGCAAGAAATTCCCGTTTGTCTATAGAGTCAGTCCATGCCCTACGTTTCTCATGGCATCCTGATTTCTATAATCAATGGTGCAAGTCACTCAGGGCAACATCAAACTAGGTTGGCTCTCCACATTTGTTGTGCACAAAATCTCACCATCATTCCATCAAATCCTAAACTCAATAATCCCATGGAGTTCTCAATTGCCCCCATTTTCCTCCACGGTCTCGCATCTCGTATTCTTCTTTCCAAATACCTCACGACTGATTCATATTTGTTCCTCATCTATCCCTTCCACCTTAATTTTTCTTCCTCTCTTTTTTTTTTTTTTTCTTCCTCACATAATCAATTCTGATCTTGATTCATGTCTTATACAGGATGAATCCTTCCTGAAACCAGACATTATGATCAGTCATGTCTTATACATGATGTATCCTTCCTAAAACTAGACACTTTGATCATGTCTTATACAGGATGAATCCTTCCTGAAACCAGATGTTGTGATCTGATCATGTCTTATATATGATGAATCCTTCCTGAAACCAGACGTTGTGATCAGTCATGTCTTATACAAGATGTATCCTTCCTGAAACTAGACACTCTAATCATGTCTTATACAGGATGAATCCTTCTTGAAACCAGATGTTGTGATCAATCATTTCTTATATAGGATAAATCCTTCCTGAAACCAGACATTGTGATCTGATCATGTCTTATACAGGATGAATCCTTCCTGAAACCAGACGTTGTGATCAGTCATGTCTTATATAGGATGTATCCTTTCTAAAACCAGACACTCCAATCATGTCTTATACAAGATGAATCCTTCCTGAAACCAGACGTTGTGATCAGTCAATCATGTCTTATACAGGATGAATCCTTCCTGAAACCAGACGTTGTGATTAGTCATGTCTTATACAGGATGTATCCTTTCTGAAACCAGACACTCCAATCATGTCTTATACAGGATGAATCCTTCCTGAAACCAGACGTTGTGATCAATCATGTCTTATATAGGATGAATCCTTCCTGAAACCAGACATTGTGATCTAATCATGTCTTATACAGGATGAATCCTTCCTAAAACCAGACGTTGTGATCAGTCATGTCTTATACAGGATGTATCCTTCCTGAAACTAGACACTCCGATCATGTCTTATACAACATGAATCCTTCCTGAAACTAGATGTTATGATCTGATCATGTCTTATACAAGATGAATCCTTCCTGAAACTAGATGTTGTGATTAGTCATGTCTTATACAAGATGTATCCTTCCTGAAATGAGACACTTCGATCATGTCTTATACAAGATGAATTCTTCCTGAAACCAGATATTGTGATCAATCATGTCTTATATAGGATGAATCCTTCCTAAAACCAGACACTTTGATCATCTTTGTCTTATACAGGATGAATTCTTCTTGAAACCAGACTGAATCTAGATCTTATCAATTGAATTGAATCAAATATATCGGGATATCAATTTCGCAAAACTACAAAGATCAAATACCTCAATTGATCTCCCAAGGGGGCATCACCATACCATAATCTATCAATCCAGAGTTGGGGCATCCTATCAGACCAATATTAGCATCAAAACAAGATTATTCTTTGAATCAATGTGTCATCACACCTCACTTCAAAGAGGGGCAAAATGTAGACACTTAAAAATAATTATTTTAATTATTTTTAATTCCTCGCATAATTAATTAATTAATTATGTTAATTCAAATTCCTCTCAATATTAATTAAATATAATTAATATTGTCACTATAGCATATGATTGATTTATTTAATAAATCAATCCCTTTCTTTATTCTTCTAAAAAAAATCAAATCCTCACAAATCTTCCTCTTAGCTAATTAATTTCAATTAATTAGTTAACCTACATGATTCCTACAAATCATCTTCTTAATTCATTCTTCTAGTCAAATTCTCCTACAAATATTAATCCCACCTAACATTTCCTCTAATCCCCCTCTTAATGAATCGTTAATAGCTAATCAGCATGATTAGCCACAAAGTCAACTCCTTGCTTTTAAATACTCTTTTCCTAGGTGAATGTAAGATTTTCAAAATCTCACATTCCTCCAAGCATCCCCTCTCCCAAGGAATTTTTAATTCCTTTTTATTCCTCCAATCCCCATGATATCCTTTTTTGGAGAATTTTTAATTCCTCCAATGCATCTTGTGGAGTGTGGAGATACGAAATGCCTTTAAGGCATATTTCTTGGTCTCCACACCCTCTCTTGGACCTTGGGTGAGCTCACAAGTAAATCTTATCCCTTCATCTTGAATTCATCCTAGCCATTCATTTTCCTCTCCTCTTCCTATAAAATAGGACTCCATCCCTTCATTCAAAACATCTCGAAATCCAAAAAGCTTATGCTGCCCTTTTGCGCCCAGGAAATCATCTTGGCAACTTGATCATCTTATTCTTATCATTTTTCAAATCCATTCCATTTGTGTACAACATTGGAGAGCCATCCACATCCAGCAATCAAAGGATCACATAAAGTGGAGCATTATCAAGGGGCGCCTTCACTTCATCAAGCTCAATCCGAAGGAGAAGGTAAAATAGCAAGGTGAAATGGTCTTTTAATGATATTTTAGCATTCTGCATGTTTATTTTGTTATGTTTTGATCATTTGACCTTCAAATCTATTTTACCCTCTTCACCTATCAACTGGCAGAAGACTGGAAATGGTAAAAGGAAAATTAGGGTTTATGCCCTAATAGTGGAGCGTTTATTGTGGTAGGTGAAGAACTTGTTTAAGAGAATTTTTCAAAGTCATTTTTCACTTATTAGTTCACGAGCGAAGAAGTTTTCAAGCACAGAGTGAAGAAAAGTGATTTGGATTGCAATTCAAAGAATATATCAAAATCCTACAAAAGAATCAGAAGCAAACATATGTTGGTGAAGTATAGAACACAAAGTGGTATTTCAGCAACCAAAGGAGTGTGCAGCAAAGTTTAAATTGCGTGCCCTAAATTTTGACTTATGAAGGTATTTTTCACAATTCTCTATTTATCATGGCTTCCGCATCATATACTAGTTCTAGTGCACCTGATGATTCTGTAGACTTCATTCAACGGAAGGCAAAATACAATGCCCTATCTCAAATACCCGCTGGTGTTATAGTGGAGGAAGGCATTTCTAATTACATTGACTATAAGATTGAAGATCTAGGATCTCTGATGATCCATTCTCAATTGAGTTTGTTCTGTGGGAAGGACAAAAAGATTAAACCAGAATTCAGCATTCTGGAAAAGAAGAAACTTCAGAAAATGCTGTCTATTTCCTTAAACAATTTTTAGATGATCACATCCGTATTATTCTGAGTAGAGTACATAGTGACAAAATGTACTTAGAGCGGACGCATGATATTACACCAGAAGCAATTCATGCCATCATCAGTTTCTGCAACGTCGGTGAAGTGCCAGCCCTAAGGAAGATTAGCAAGATAGAAATGACTAAGCTCACCAATTCAATGAGCGAATCACAGGGAATGACTGTCAATTCCATCGAGGATGATCTGGTCAAATATGCATGTATGGTGATAGGATACCAGATGTTCCATGCCAGCAGAATCAATTCTATCTCTGCTGCAGCGGTAAATGCCACCCACAGGATGATCAAGGAAGATGCATCGTTTGATCTATGTACTTGTATGCAAAGACAACTTCTATTGAACCTCAAGTCAATCAAATAGGACAATGCCTTGAGATTCAAGTTTGGACAACTATTGGTTGGGTTGTGTTGAACACTATATTTGAAATATAAAAAAAAAATATATATTTCCATAAGCGTGAAAGACTAAAAGATTTTCGGCCTAAAAATTGTATCGAGCATTTCAAAAGGAGTTTCATCGAAAGAGTGCTTTCATCGAAATAGAGCATGACGTGTAAAGCACTATGCAAAAGGCCTTCGGCGGAATATCACCTTCGATAAATTCAGGAAACTGCTCATCGATACTCCAAGTTTCATCGAAAAGTGAAAACAAAAGGCAATAGGCAAAAAGTGATTTCGGAGAAATATAACTACCGAAGAAACTCATAAAGCATTCATCAAAATGCAAATCTCATCGATAACATAATGTCGAACAGGAACAGAGGTGTTTTATCGATAAAAGAGGATATCGAAGGAAAGGGACTTTCGATGAACTTGCATGAACTTTCACCGAAGAACAGAACTCATCGAAATACGATTTCGATGAAACTTGCAAATGACTTATCGAAAGGAAGTTTATCGATGAAAAGATGATTTCGATGAGTCTTGAAGATGGCTTCTCAACATGGGTTACTCACCGAAAAGGTAATATCGAGGAGAGTGGGCTTTCGATGAAAGATCAAAACGCTCGGTCGAAGACAAGGGTTTCATCGAAAACTTGAATTACGATCATTTTGGTCGAATTGTACTTCCCGCAAAATAATTAAAGGCCCAAGTGAAGAATGTCACATCTGCAATTAAATTCAAACACTTGAGTAGCTGTTGCAGATGCAGAGACATTAACTATGCACAAGTTGCCCATACGATTACAGCTGAACTGATCAAATTTTCAGAAGAGCCAGATTGATGCCAAGAGACTGAAAACTGCGAAGAACTTGCGGAAATTTGTGAATGACAATCAGAGGAGCTGGGCATTTCTCCAAGTAAGTATTGTCTCTCGTATTTGCTGAAATCATGGAACCTTCTTCTTCTTCTTCTAAAAAGAGTAGGAAAGGAAAAGAACTAAACCCTGAAGAGAAGCCCAAAAGACAAAAGAAGGAATGGAGAGCTCTGACTCAGGATTTGCTAGACCAATGTCCCACATCTAGTGTAAGGTCTAAAAAGATCAAAAGCGAAGAAGAAGGATTGGAGGATAGGTTTGAAAATCTGGGAGACATTTGGACTGAAATTAGAGGACATGAATTATTCCTATTTAGCTACAAAAGAAGGGATGCTCCTGAGCCCATAAGTAATCTATGGAAGAAGAACTTAGGGAAATTGGTAGTCCCAAACATGTTTGTAGATGTTGAATTAATTAAAGCTCTGGTAGATTGTTATAATCCAAGAACCAAAACCATATGTGATTACAGAGGGAATCCCTTAGTGGCGATTAACAAGAAAACTATTGATATGGTATTTGATTTAGACTGGGAAGTGGAGGAGAGAATCGATATGCAGAAACTGTCACAAGAATTCTTTAGCTTGGAGAACATCTACAGGACTTGGAGACTACCTATTCACCGACCGAAAGTGGGTGGGGCATTTGTTCCGTTCAGCAAGGATGACAAGGTGCCGTTTGATGTCAACCACTTCCATCCATATTTTAAGTATACATATTATGCTGCAGCCCAAGTATTAGGCCTAGAGGCTCATCCACTCATGGATATTGGGGTTATGGTTTTGTGTGCTGATTTACAATCAAAAGACCCTAGGTCATTTGATTATGCCACTTATGTTGCAGATGCCTTAAATCATGGGTTAGAGAAGTTAAAAGGGGATCTCGTGAACATACATTTTTCATTGTACTCCTTATTAATGCATATTATTCTTTATTGTGGACAAGAGATCAACTTCTAGTCAGATGATTTCTGCATTAGAGCTTATGATAAGAATGGTTTGAAGAAGCCAGTTCAGTTATGGGTTTCTACATGGGACCAGAGGTTCATGAACAACCAGTACTGGCACTTTCAGGAATATTTTGTGAAACCTCTTAGTGCGGCCTTTGGGCAACACAGAGATTATACTCTGTCCCCTGAAATTAAGAGATTCCTCAGGCCAAAGGACTTCTCTCCGGAGTCACAAATTGATCACAATTGGGGTGATTGGTATTGCCACGATAATCACACAGAAATCAGGGTATTTGGGTATGAAGGAAGACCACACATGCTTCCAATTACAGTACCAAACAGGGTGGCTAGCCTGGAGATTATAAGACAATTAGCTATTGTCAGTGCCAAACACCTTACAGATTCTGGTAAGCAGTCCATCGTTCCAGGTTTATTGGTTTTTTCTAACTTTGTTGTTAAAAGTTCAAAAAGCTATCATTTACTATAGAATAAGTTAGACTACTATGGCATGACTCTGGGTGAACCTAGAGAGAACTTCGATCCTGAAGGGTATGTAAGAGCTGCCAGAGCGTCACAAAAACTCAAAGCTGGAATACATGTGGCCAAAATGCCAGATGACCTGATTAAAAATCTTGAAAGAGAGGAGGCCAGGGTTTTAAGAGAAAAGAGTGAATTGACTTGGGAGGCCTACAAATGGAAAAGGGCAAGGGGGATGATAGATGGAGATTTAATTGGGAACCTCCAAGATCCTCTGGAAGTAGCTAAAAGGATACTTCAACATGAAGAAGAGATCATGCATAGAGTGCCCCCGCAATTCCTTCATTTTATCAACACTGAGAAGGATAGTCAACCATTGGCTCACATGTCACCAAAATCAACTGCTAGTAGTATCCCTGCTGATTCCCCTAGGGAAGAGTATCCTCCTGGTTTTGAAGCAGAGATGAATGTGGACACTGGTGAGATTAGCATTAAGGATGTAGTCGATATAAGAATGACTGAACATGAAGTTTTTGTTGCTGATGATGGATTCGCTTCTTCAAGGGAATTCCTTTCATTTTTGTACCAGTACAAAGGGGTACATGTTAAACGAAGCATGGCTAGAAGACCAGAAGAAGAACAGATGAAGAAATTGCAGGATGAAATCGATATCCTCATGAAAGATATGACCCCTGAGAAAGGGAGAAGATTACTAAAAGAGGTCGGTGTAATCATCTTTTCTGGTTGGGATATAAACTCAGCACTTCTGTTTGACGAGTTCTTGAGAAAGCAAGATTTGAATCAACAGGTGTTGCCTCAGGAGATAGACAAATTATTCTTGGGCTCTGGATATGATCTTGACAAGAAGGCTCTCCTACAATGGGCACTATATCCAAAGGGGAAGAGGCCTATCATTGTGGATATTGAAGAAACCTTTGGACACCTCATGGTTCATCAGGTTGGAAAGATAGACCCTAGGGTCACTGCTAAATTGAACTTGGATGTTGCCAGATTAAACCTGGACCAGACAGATTTTTTGGTCAGAGAGAACATCACCTATAAGGGGTTGTACGAAAAATCTAAAGAGGAGAATCAAAAGCTGCAAGCAAAGATATTGCAACTTGAGACAGGGACTCCCATAAGCGAATACACCTCATACCCCACAGGACGTAGCTTGGATGATGTTTCTGATGCTCTGTACTGGAAGTATCAAGCAGATAAAGCCACCAAACATGCAAATAGTATCCAACAAAAGATGGATAAACTGGTCAATGATATCATCGGGCATTGGTTTAACACCATGCTTTCGCATGTCGAACTATATTGGAAGGTATATAATGGAACTATAAAGGCATTAATAGAGCATGAGAGATTAAAAGCACGACTACATGAAGTACTGAATAGTGTCGATACAATGACGCCAGAGGAGAAGACTGAAGGGATAGCGTACATGGAGAATCATGTTAAACTCGAAGATGCGCTAAGGAGAGATCTTAAGGAACTGGATGATGGGAGACCTATTGGAATGCCCTTGGTCTATAAAGAAGGAGATGTAATATCCCTGGAGGACTTGCGGAATGAGCTTATCAGCGTCAAAGATTGGGCTTTGTCAGAAATGGATCGAAGTAAAGACATGGCCCCTACCGTCAACCAAATGATATTCAAATATCTGTCGCAAGGAGAAGAATTGAAGAAACAGAGTGCTAAAATCAAAACCTTTAAAGATGATGATTATATTCATCATTTAGGAATTCTTAATCTCTTTTTGCTTAAGTTTATTAGAAACGTTTAAACTAATGATTAGCATTTCGAAAAGACGTGTCTTTTCATGAATAGCTTTCGTTCCCATATATATATGAGAATGGTTTTTGTAATAAAAGGAGACGAAAAAGACACAATAAGAAGATGGCGATGTATGATAGCCTGTAAGTTTTACAAACTTCGATGGAATACATGCTATGAACTGTTGTTTTTCTTTGCGTATGTGTTGTGGATTATTTCACTTTGTTTTGGCAATCGTCTGTGATATTATCTAAAGTGATAAGGTTATTCATATTCTTGAAATCAAATTTGTGCTTCACGTTATAAGGTTGAAACAAAAGTTTTGCTTGCGAATTGCAATTGTTCCTCGCAGTACTTCATTGATTGGTCCCTTAAAGGTAGGGTTAAATTCATTCAATCAACATATGATATAAGCATTCAAATTGATCTCAAAAGAAATAATAACCGACAGGTCTATAAAAGGGTGGATTAAAAAACTGTCTCACAGGCTCGCACCATAAGTCCTAATGAAAGTACAATGACTCTGTAGCCCAAACAGCAAAGAAGGCACTGGTCAAATACAGATTACACTCATCATTATATTTCACCATTTGTTATTTTAAAGCAAACAGAAGTAATTAGGAAAACATAGATCGAATAGCTTCTACAACAACAATCTTGAACTCATCTGCTATACCTCCATTCTGGGAACTTATGCCATTCTGAGACTAGGAGATATCAGATTAAGACACTAAATCTGCTATAAAAAGCATTAGTTGAAGGAACAACTAGTGAGTAGGTATACCCGCCTAGGTCCTGCAGAACCTGAAGTGAGAGAGTTAGAAACCAAATAGGTTCACTCTATATGTTGGCCAAGTCAATTGGAGGGTTTAATCATAGGAATTGGCATTTCCTTAGAACCTATCCAATCTGTTGATTTGAGACCCAACAGGTTGTTCTTCTACTTCCAAGGCTATTTTCTAGGAGTAGGTGATATTCAGTGGTCTGCTAACCAACCAGTGACAAAGCAAATCAAGGAAAGCCTACAAGCGGTAGGAATCAGTTATCTGGAAGTGCTGAACAAATAATTCGATGAGTTTAGATGCAAAATGAACCAAAGGGTAAGAATATCTGGTGATATTGTCAAGAAGTATGAGGAAGACATTTGCTTCACCTTCAGAGTTGATGAGTGCATAATGGAGGCAGTTGAGCCTAGACAGGAAGAAGTGGAACCGGTGGAATATGAGGTAATGTATGACATGCCAGATGGGTATGCCTCTACCCTAATTGCCTTGCCCCTTGATCCAAGGCAAAGAGAATCAACACCTACTTGGAAAGGGTTACACTAGCAGAAGAACCCTCAGTAAAGAAGGGAAAGACAGTGCCTTCATCATTGGTATCGGTTATCACAGCAAGTCCCAAAGTGACCAAGCAGTCACCAACAAAGAAGAAACTGGAAGCGGCACCTGCCAAAGTCTTTGAGAGGAAGTGGAAGACAAAAAGAAATACACCAGACTCAAAGGACACTGTCTCTGAAGAACAACCTAAGAAGACTATGCAAACGAGGAAAAAGACAAAGAGTGAACCGGCAACATCTGCACCGGTAAATATTGATATTTCCTCTTACAAACCTTTGACACATTATCAAAGAACAATAAAGAATATTAGAAGAAAAGTACTTGGTGATTTGAAAGAGTTCTTTGATGATTTTAATGATGATGAAAAGAAGGAAGTTGAACAGGAAGTCATCAATTATTTATGTATTAATGACTAGTGGCCATCAAAAATTAAATCTGAGACACCTGATTCTTTGTATAATTCTTTAGATAACAAGTGGCGCATTGCCATAGAAAAGGAACAAGAAATAAGAGAGGAAGTATTTGCACAACACTTTCCTAATGTGCCCAAAATAGAACTATATGAAGTGGTGGAGAGATATAAGGGCCTCTTCTTCATGAGAAGAAGAAGACTCCTGTTGTTGGAAGGAAAAGTTTTGGAAGTGGTCAAAGATACCCACTCCCTTTCTCAATTAGCTTTAAGATTGCATGAAGTGGCTAAAGCCAACAGGAAAGCTGAGCAAGAACCAAAAATCACTCAACCAGATGAAGTATATGATAGTGAAGGAGAACCGGTCACTACTCAATTGGACCTGATTGATGTTGATGCCTTGAACGGTGAAAATGTTACTCCAGATGCACCAACAGGAACATAAGGTCAAGAAAAATAGGAGGAAGACAAGAGAAAATAGGCAGAGAAAGAGAAGAAGAAACAGGAGGAAGACAAGAGAAAACAGGCAAAGAGAGAGAAGAAGAAATAGGAGGAAGAAAATAGAAAACAGGAAGACATGGAAAAGAAGAAAAAGGAAGAAGAGAGAAAAAAAGCGGAAGAGGAGAGAAAAGAGGAAGAAAAGAAAAAGGAAGAGGAGAAGAGGAAACTAGAAGAGGAAAAGAAAAGAAAGGAAGAGGAGAAGAAGAAACAAGAGGAAGAGAAGAAGAAGAAGGAAGTGGAACAGGAAAAGGAGAAGAAAAAGGAAGAGGAGAAGAAAAAGGAAGAGGAGAAGAGGAAACTAGAAGAGGAAAAGAAAAGAAAGGAAGAGGAGAAGAAGAAACAAGAGGAAGAGAAGAAGAAGAATGAAGTGGAACAGGAAAAGGAGAAGAAAAAGGAAGAGGAGAAGAGAAAGGAAGAGGAGAAGAGAAAGGAGCAAGAGATAAAGAAGCAGGAAGAGGAAAAAAAGAAGAAGGATGAAGAAGAAGAGAACCAGAAAGAAGAGGAGAAAAAGAAGGCAGAAGAGGACAAGAAAAGAGTTAAAGAGAAAGAGGGAGCGGCACAAAGCACTCAGATGGAGACCCAAAAGGCCACCGGTAGTTAATCCAAACCGGTTGACTTTACCAGTCCCATTGACCTCCAGTCTGCAAATGAATTAGAGTTGCTGCAGAGCATTAAGGTTGCCCAAGAACATCTAGAAGCAATAAGGAGAAAGAAAGAGCAAGATGTGATCCAAGTTGCGGTGGACACTCTTACCGGTTTGATACCCGGTACCAACCTCCCCAATACAAATTCCTCTCTTGCACAATTAAAGCTCCTATGCATAGTTGTAGAAGACCAGGTGCAAAGCTTGGAAGAGGTTGCAGAAGCAAATGCCAAGAAGGAGCATCAAAAGGCTCTGGACACTTAGTGAAAAAGTTAACAGAGCTTCGGTCTGATCTACAGAAGGCACAGAAGGACATTAGAGATGCAATGGATGAGGGAAAATTATTGCTAAGTAAGATATGTCAACCTCATCTATTCTGTGATGATGTGCTTGCTCAGAAAGCCAAACTGCAATCTGATATACAGTCAATTATAAGCACCTTCAAGATGCCATATGATTCCTTCTCCACATATGGACAAACCACTCACTGGATTCAACTCCAGTCTGCAAGAATAGAGGCAGAGATAAGAAACCAGACATGTAATTTGCAGGAACTTCAACTGATCCTACTGCCAAGACTGCAAATTCTTCAGAAATGCTATCTAAATCTGGATGCCCTAATGGTCACTCAAGAGATGAGTACCTTGGATGCCATGGAAGAGCAGGTCTATCAGATGCAAACGGAGAATGAGGTTGCTACCTCATTTCTTGAATCATGGTCTTTATCCATGAAGACATTTATGCAGGACTTTAAATCAGTTTTTGACAATTTTCACTCTTTATTGTAATAAACTCTTTAAATCAGTTATTATTGCTAATGGAACAGGGGTTTTTCAGCTGTACTTTGTCATTACTGGCAAAGGGGGAGTAGTATTTTGAATTTTAATGCATACTATGTATACTTTCATGTTTATCTCTGTAAGGAAGTAGTATACATTGTATTTTCTGCAAAAGGGATAGTGTATATGCTTAGGGGGAGTAATTTTGATTATGTCATAATTTTGTTGTAAAACAGTTAGATGTCAAAAAAAAAATATCCTAAGTGTTGCCATCAATGCCAAAGGGGGAGATTGTTGGCATTTTGATTATTATATTGTGATTGTCATTGATGGGCACACACTTGCTTTGAGATCACTTTGTGAATGTATGAATTATGCTCAACCGGTAATTGTTCCAAACCGGTATCATGTTGTAGTCTTTAGACTATTGATGTTATGAAGAAAGTGTTTACCGATCTCAAGTGGTATAAAGACCCAAGTGGCATAGAGAGATCAAGCGGTTTAAGGATCTCAAGCGGAGCAGAGCAAAGGAGCTAGTAGTGGCAGTTATCTTTTTCCCAGTCTTCAAATTTTGTCAACCGGTAATCTATTAAATGGGTATTACTCTGAGTTACCAATTGGTAACTAGAAAAGTTGTATAAACCGGTAATACTCTGTGATGAGTTACCAACTGGTATATTTTGTGATGAGTTACCATCCACTGACACTTTGATGATGATTTTGTGTCGTGTTACCAAATGTGTCTAGATACAATGAACCTAGGAACTTGCAAATGCAATCCTATTGGACCGACATGAAATCAGATTCCTTTTAAGGACATCATGTCTAGGGTTTTGTGTATGTGTATGTATGAGTGTAGCTGTAAGGCCGTGTGTGTTCGTTGAAGCTCTTGTATGTATGATCTTAACTGAGAAGATCAAGTCTGTGTACTACAATAGAGTGTGGATTTACTGAAGACTGAAGTAATGCTGAAGAGCATTAGCTATGAGCTACAATGGATCTAATCAAGCAGACTATGCCATTTGCTAGATCATTCACTTGTTGATTACTCACATCTTTGACAAGTTAGAAACCCTTAACCGGGTAGGCCCAGAAAAGCCTTTGTAAATCCTCTCATAAGGTAGTCTTTAATCGGACTTATCTCCTAACAGAGATTGAGATTCCTAACAGGATCTATTCTGGTAAAGAATATTGTATGACCTTAACTGGTCTGGTTACTATTCTGCAGATAGTTACTTGTGAGTTTCATCTTACTGTGGTTTTTTCCATTTGGGTTTCCATGTCTAAATCTCTTGTGTTATGGTGATTGTGCTTCTATGGGTGAATGCCTTATTTGCTATTTGGTTTGCATGTGTGTTAACCGGTTTGTTTGTTAAACTCTTTTACCAATTTACTGCTAGACTTTTAGAGTGTTTAAGTACAATATTTTTTGGTATACTAATTCACCCCCCCTCCTTAGTATTCATCAAACACATCTTCTAAAGATCAATTCACCAATCCGCAATCACTGGAACATAACCAACATCATATCCACACACTACACATCCATATAAGAATTAATGGTCAAGAACATACTCTCCAATACAAATAACTCAAATACGAATCTCCACACGCTATTGTGAGACCCATAACATATCAAACACACTTCCATGAATCTTATTTGAACCTAAGCATAGGTTAAAAATAGAATCTCACAACCAACAATGATCAATGCCACAACACCAAGAGAACACAAAGAAGTTTCTGAACCACAAAACCATCATATGAATGATACCAAAAATATATCCAAGAAGATAACAACAACACTTAACACTCGCAATAGATTCCAAACCCAAGCACTTC
Organism: Cryptomeria japonica; assembly: GCF_030272615.1. Classification (NCBI taxonomy): domain Eukaryota; kingdom Viridiplantae; phylum Streptophyta; class Pinopsida; order Cupressales; family Cupressaceae; genus Cryptomeria; species Cryptomeria japonica. Next base: position 477,928,626 of record NC_081414.1, on the reverse strand, counting down.
CAGGACAACCAATAGAAAAATTGCAACATCAACAACACAACAAGATAACTCTGCTCCATAGACATTCCAGACCAATTTGGAACAAGAAGTTTGTCATCAATGACAACCACAACAACACATCAACACATACTTTCAATAATCTCCTCCTTTGTCATTGATAGCGACACTTGATGAAACCTATTCCTCAAAGAAGAAGAATAGTATTCAATATATCTACAAAAAATATACATCACATTTCTACACTATCTCTCTCAATCTCAATCTCTCCCAAAATATCAAACCTGCTCAATCTCATTTATGCACTATCCCTCTCAATATCAATCTCTCCCCCTTTGCCATCAAGGACAAAGGTCACAACAAAACTGCACACACCGCTATTCCCCCTAAGAGCAACCACAATATCAATCCAGGAAAAGAAATAGACATGAAGTCTCCCCCTAGAAAGATGCATCCCCATAATGCACCTAGCTAGAAGGAAGAGGGGCAATGACCTCAAGCTTCTCCCGAAGAAACTCAAATGTATCATTTTCCAATGTCTTAGTGAAAATATCTGCAACCTTCTCTTTCATAGAAATATATTCCAATCGAACTTCCTTTCAACAACTTTCTCCCTCAAATAATGATATTTGATTAAAATATGCCTTGTTATTGAATGTATAATTGGATTCTTTGAAATGTTTATTGCATTAGTACTATCACACTTAATAGGAGGGTAAAAGCACAAAATTGTGTCACCTTTTAGGACAACTTATTAGCACAAGTGAATTTAAGTAATTCTAACTAAAAAATTAATTTTAGTCACACATATGGTCTATAGAGACTCATTATAGCTATCTTATATATGGGCCACAACTTTTTCAATTGGAATTGTCAACTAAATGTATATTTTATACCACTTGGGTCTAATTACCAATATTTTAGTTTTTGTTTTTTAAAAGCAATGTTTCGACAACTCATACTCTTATAAATAATATATTTTTTGAAATGTAAAAATACCCTTTTATAGATCTATAAGTGAATTCTCCAAAATATATATCTTTTAATATTTTAATTAGCTTTTATATTTTATATTTTATTTTTATTGAAAGTAGGTCATGAACATTAAAATATAAGGTTGATTATCTTGTAGAGGAAAAATACTGAAATTTATTTAAAATTAAAAAAAAATGTAGTAGAGAAAAGAGTTTATTTCAAGATGATATAATTTTTCTAATTTGCATAAATAATTAAGAAAAAAGGTGACGTCAAATGGAAAGAGTTATATTTCAGTACACACAACTTTATAAATTTATTGAAATATATATACATAAAAAATAGTTAATAACATATTTTTGCACTAAAATTTGAAGTTATCAATATACACAAAAAAATGAAGAAAAAAAGGTAAAATTTATTATATAAAGTGTGATGTCTCATTTATCTTCAATTTCAATAATTTATCAGCAACTAAATTATAGTGTTTAATTTATAAGAAAGTATATTTAAATAATTTTTTAATTTTAAAAACGAATTACAAACATAAAATACACATTTCATTAGTTTACATCATTTTAAAATTCAAAACATATATTTCACTTTCTATTCATTCAATTTAAAAGGTTGAATCAACACTGGCCATTTCCTTTATAAAAGTGTGACACAACTTTGTGCTTTTACCCAAGAATTGCTTCATCATATGTTAACTTGATATCCATAAGAGTTTACCTCATCCACATTACTGAACCAGAAGACCAATCTATCTCCTAAAAACAATGCACCACCACTAGTACTCTTCCAGTCATCAACACTTCCAGACCAATTTGCAACAATATAGGATTTCAACATAAAGTCTCCACCTTTTTTGTACAAAATTATAGAATCCATAATACCTTTCAAGTATTTGAAAACTCTCTTTATAACTTTCTCATGTGTTACCTTCAGATTTTCCTGAAATCTAGCTACTAGACAAATAACCTGCATGATATCTTCTCTAGATGTAGTCAAATACAACAGTCCACCAATCATTGATCTGTACTTCTTCTATTCAACTTTTGAAGACTCATCATATTTACTCAATTTTCATCCAACAATTAAAGGATTTGTAACCGGTTTGCAATCATCAAAACCAAACTTCTTCAACATTTCCTTCAAATACTTGCTTTGAGAAATAAAAATTCCATCTTCTGATTGAATGACTTGCAACCCAAGAAAGAAAGGTAACTCACTAATCAATGACATTTCAAATTCATTCTACATCTCCTTAGAAAATTCTTTACATAATCTATCATCTCCTTCAAATATAATGTCATTAATATAAACTATAACAATTAACAACTTATCTCCGTCAATTTTGAAATAAAGATTACTCTCTGCTACACCTTTCCTGAAATTTTATTGAAGTAAATACATGTCCAATCTTACATACCAAGCTCTAGGTTCCTATTTGAGTCCATACAATTCCTTCTTCAGTTTGCATACCATATCTGGATCTTCTATCAATCTGATTCCATCTAGTTTCTCAATGTAAACTTCTTCTAGATCTCCATTAAAAACTGTTGATTTGACATTCATCTGATAAACTTTAAAGTTCTTGTACGTAGAAAATGCAAGAAGCATATGAATAGCTTCCATCCTTGCTACCAGAATACTCATTCTTTCAATGGTTACTGTTACACATGAAACAAGTTTGTCCATAAGGCTACTGATTGTAGATCTAATGTGAAAGGGGGTGTAAATGATCCACAACATGGTATTATGTGTTATAACTACAATAAACAAGGACACATTTCTAGGTTTTGTAAGGAAAAGAATGTGATATCTTTTGCTCCACAGAAGAAGATTGACGTAGAACAAGAAATGAGGAAGATGGAAACGATGTGGCTCAAGAAGTCAAAAGAAAAGAAAGACAATTATGTGAAGGATGAATTTGTACATTAGGTTGGTGCAAATGGTTCTTCTAGAAACTAAATAAAGAAAGTACTGGTTTAGGGGGGTTATATTTGTAGAAATTTTAGGCCCCCTATTGCACATAGATGCTGAAATCTCTAGCATATTGGTCAAAGATGTTATGGATATGATTGTCTAGTGATATTGAGTAATTTGGTCTAATTTCTAGAGAAAATGCTTTCTTTCTAGAGGTTTGTTGAGTATTTTATAGGTTGTTGATATGACATAGTATCTAAAAGCTAATAAACACTTTGTATAATTAATTCATAACTATTAGGGAAAATGAGGAAGGTATTTATGTGATACTTGGTCATTTTTTACCTTATTCAAAATGTTCTCATGTTTGAAATCATCAAATCTACGCTAATTAGATTGAAAGGATGAATCACAAAATCCTTAACTAATTAAACTGGTTTGAAACACAATACAATGAAATAAATGATATAAATAGAAAGATTAAACTAAATTAAAACTCCCTATTCTCCACTTGTGCTTCCATTGTTCTTCTTCATTATTGTTGGTGTAGGTGGCTCTCAGGTATTGCACTGATTTCCTGCATAAGATGGATAATAACTTTTCAAATACTATGATTCTCTATTTTGTGATTCTATATTATGTGATTCTAGCTTGAAAATGAGAAAAAGAGGTTGAATTTATAGATTTTTAACACAAAAGAGGTGATAATTTGAACACAAGTGTTGATTGATAGATAACTGAAATTGATTGATTTGTTAACTCATTAGATTGAGGAGTCAACTCAACTGATTGGAGAGTGAGCTTAATAGATTGGAGAGTGAACTCAATATACTAGTCAACTGACTTGATTGAGGAGATGACTGATTAGATGGGTTAGAAGACTGAAATGATTGATTAATCAAAAAAGTTGATTTTGAGTGAAAATGGGAGATTGAGGAGTTAACTAAGTTAACTGATTAGATAACTAATTTGATCAATCAGTTCTAATTTTAGCATGTGCTATAGGATTTTGAAATTGAATTTGATTTTTATTTTCAATTTGGATTTGAATTTGGACTTTCGAATACTGAAATGCACATGAAATTAACTGAAATTCAGATTTGGTGAAATATGAATTTGGAAGAAATGAAATTAATTGGAGTTAAGTGAAATTCAAATTTGGGGGAAATGACATGAAATTAGATGGAATTATTTGGAATTTTAATTTGGGGATTTGGAAGAATTAAATTAATAAATTAAATAATTTAAATGAAATTATTTAATCATAGGAAATTGAATTAATTAAATAATAAAGATTATTTAACTAAGGAAAATGTCACAATTAATTAAATAATTTATATTTAATTAATAATTGAGATAGGGTTAACTGATTAAACGATGAAATGATAGGAATTCAATAATTAGAAATGTTAAATATTTTGATCAGAAGAAATATTTAATTTAATCAAATAATTAAAGAATTACTTAATTAAATAGATGAATAATTAGTGTAGAATTAATGAGACATTTTTAGGTGTCTACATTTGCCCCTCTTTGACACAATGTTGGAATGATGTTGTTTCAAAGAAGACAAAAAATCTTCTGCCCCAGTATGTCCCGACAACATTTAGGGTATAAATATGCCCCCTCGGAAAAGTGGTCAAAAAATTGTGGAACGAAGACCACTTTTTTGAAATTGTGCTAGTAAGCGATCATGTCTCGTTTGGTATAGTTTTGATCTTGTTTCGTATGGCTATAACTACGTTGAATTTGGAGGGGTCCACGGTCGTTAGGGTGACAAAAACCCTAATTTTGAGCTTTATATTGAAAATTGGTTTTGATTTGAGCTAATTTGCACTCATTTGTTTTGTAAGAAATCCTCGAGATTATAGTACTTTCGGTGTCCTTGGAGAGAGATAGTGGGTCATAGGGCGAGGTTGCATTTGTCTGAGCGAGTGTGATCATATCAGAGATCTCCCGGCATTGGCGGCATGATGAGTTTTCAGAAATTTTACCCATTTTTGTGTGTTTTTCCAAAAAAATTCATCATTTATGGATGGGTCAATTTTATCTAATTCGCAATTGATTATCGATTAATTCAAATTTGATAATAATAATTCACAATTGATGTAATTAATTCACACTTGATAAAATTGCCCGCAATTGCTATTGTTAATGCGCAATTGAGATTATTAATTCGCAATTGCAATTTTTAGTTCGCACTTGACAATTTTGGTTTGCACTTGAAAATATCAGTTCGCATTTACCTTAATTGATCCACAATTGAAAGTATCAGTTTGCATTTGACATGATATGATTTTTTTTTTGTTTTGTTGTGATGCAAATGTTGTATATAATTCATTTTGTTTATTTTAAAATGCAAGAGAATTATCCTATCTTGATTGCGAGACAGACGAGGCCAAATGGTCTTGATCAACAACATGAGTTAGATGCCAAGGATACTGCTTTGCTTGGACAGCTTGGATTATATCATATAGTGCACTAGCCTAAGGTTACGACCAACATGGCCATGATCACTGCTTTGATTGAGCATTGGCATTCCGAGACTTGCTCATTTGAACTTCCGACAGGTGAGGTGTCTATCACACTCGAGGATGTGTGGCGTATTCTACACATTCCCATATTTGGTTCTCGAGTTACTTTTGATCACAATGATGGAGTATCTACTTTGTGTGCACTATTTGAGTGTTCCAAGTATAATCTTCATATCTAAGGTCATTATGAGATTCATTGGGATGATTTTGATTATGATGATCTCACTATTGTTCTTGGTTGCAACATTGCTGGATTATTGATCCCTGATAGACGTACCCATGGTTTCCCTATTGGATGGGGATGAGTGATTCATAATATAGGTATTGATAGACGAGTGTTTTCTTGGGGTCCCTATCTTCTTGCCACTTTATATCATCAGATGCATGAGATTGTATATTTACAGCAGAAATCCATTGGATGTGGTATTACTTTTCTCTAAATATGGGCTTAGGAGCACATGGCTATATTTCGTCCTGTGATACATGTTGATTTAGAGCCAAAGAAGCCTTATGCTTACAGATACACTATTGGAGTGAGACATAAGGCATCGGGTAACATTTTGTATTAGCATCATTAGATTGATATTTTATAGTACTTCTCATGGAGACCTTATCTTACTTGCCTCGGTTGGGTTGATGATGCTCAACACCTTCCTTTTTGCCAACAATAGAGATATCTTATTGGGTGAGATGTTGGTGGTCACAGGGTTATTGATATGCATCTTCATGGTCGTGCACTCCAACAGTTTGGGGAGATATAGGGTATTCTGGATTTAACAACTTATTTTTCTTGTACTACTCGTGAGATCAGTGATTGGGGTGCATGTGTGCAGCCTTATGTTTCCATTGCTGAGTTTGATGCTCTTGCTCCTATTTAGTGGGGTTGGTGACTTGGTTTCGATAGTTTATGGTGGATACAACATAGGCCCATACCTTTGACAAATCTGATAGTTCTGATTGCTTCTTACAAGATTAGACATGGCAGGGGTCCTAGAGAGATAGGGAGAGTGAGAGATGGTGAGGGACAGGTTAGACAAGGGAGATATAGAGGGTAGAGAGATGGAGGAGGGAGAGATGGTGGACAAGGAGGATAGGATAGGGTTAAGATAGATCTGATAGAAGCATTTGTAGAGCAGTTGGAGGGTGGATATCGATGGAGGTATTGCATCTATGAGCAGTTCTGGTGAGAGTGGGAGTGAGAGTGAGAGTAATGAGTCAGTATTAGGCTCATTGAGTAGCGATGGAGATGAGGGTGGGGATGGTGGACATGATGTTGATATTCCCCAGGCTATGGAGAGAGGAGATGAGGAGGGGGTGATAAGGAGGTGGGTGATGAGGAGGGATTGCGAGATCGGGTTAGGAGTCTGGATGACTTGGCTGCTACTTTGCAGCAACAATAGATGGAGGATAAAGATCAGTATTAGAGGGTGATTGAGGAGCTTACCACAAGGTGAGATAGACCAGATAGCTACTGAGAGATATTGGCTATAGAGAGAGAGGGATGATGCAGTGAGGTGGATGTGGTTGGTTCAGACTTCTTATGACCAACATTTTGCTCCAAGTGTTGATGCACACAGGGAGTCTGATAGACTTTATTTTGCTGTGCAGGAGGCTTTGTATTATAGATAGCTCTACGATGGTGTCATTCCTGAGGCACAGAGAGCTCCTAGTTTTAGTGAGTATAGAGGTCATTCAGGTTCTAGTAGGTCTACTTCTTGATGGCCCAGTAGTGGTGCTGTTATGGGTCCACCTCAGACATCTTCGAGACATCCTGGGGCAAGATTTGGTAGGAAGGATCCTCCTAGAGATAGAGGCAGCATTGGTTGAGATGTTATGTTATTGATGATGTAGCATAGATACAATGTATTTTGACACATTTTGATGAGATATATGATATGCACTTTTGGTGATGAGTTATTTGGTGATATATGTTATGTCTAATGTTTTGGTTTTTATTGTATGCTAACTTGGTAATGTATCTAATGCTAATGTGATATTATGCAGTGATGTGATGTGCCTTTATTTTACGATGTATGAATCTATATGTGATGATTGATGACATGCTTGTGATAATGCAATGGACTAATGCAACATAATGTAAAGTGAAATTTTTGTTGTGTCAAAATAGGTGTTGAAAATCATGAAATTGGAAGAATTGTTAGTTGTTAGATGGAGAATAGATTAGAACAAATGATATGAAATGATAAATCAATTGAGCCAACCATTATTTATTCTAGAAGTAGATATGATGAAAACAATTTGATTAAAAAAATATCATGAAAAAGTCTTCATTGCTTTATTCATAGTGCAATACATTATCATCATTGAGCCTTATTATGTAACAATGGATCTTATGACACCAGAGTATTAGGAACCAAGATGTATAGATATCTCATTTCAAGAAACAAACAAGTAGCAAACAAGGATTGAACCCTCCATTCTGGGAATTATGCTAGGGTTTGACGTATGTGTGGCATTCATAAGTTGAATGCTCCTATCACAGACACCCACTAGATCAATTGCCCCAGAACTTCATTGGTTCAAACCACAAATAACAAACAAAGAAAAATTATCATGGCCATCATGTCTCCTCTAGTCACTTTTTGGACATTCTTGAGTAGCTAAAAGCAATTGATGTAGAGTGAGTTGTCTCTCACCGACTCATGCTACCTTGTCTAGGTATCTCCTCCAAGCTACACAAGAACCATCCAATGCTTTTACACCTCACACCCTCCGAGGTTCTGCAAGACTTACCCTCTCTAACCTTCCCAAGGTCCTTAGTCTAGGGTAAGAACTTGTTGTTTTGTGAGTTCCATTTTCTTGGTTTGGAGACCTTGTTTTCCCACTCCCTTTCACACTCAACCAGAGAGTTCCACCGCTCTACCATAGGATCTTCATTCCCCACACTACACACATTAGGATGGATTATTTTGGAAGGATTCCCAACCCAATTCCTTACTCCAGAGATTTGACACTTACCGGTTTGGTCTTTTACAAACAAACTGCACTTTTAGGCCTAACCAAAGACCTAATTCCAGTAGCCATGTCAGCGGGATATTTTGCATTTATCTACTAAACTTATTTAACAAGCCTATGAACTATTTTACATTCTACAGACCCTTTTTGGTTTTATAGAGAATATCTCAAAATCAGAGGTGGGTTTTGTCATTACCGTATCTAACCCTTACCGGTTAATTAGGCCTAATTGCCCCTTTCTAGGGCTGAAAAGTAGGGATTGGTTAAAACTCCTTCATCGGTCCAATTTCCCTTGTGAACTAATGTTGATTTAATGTATGTAATTCTATATGGAATTTTAAACAAATCATACTTCACTTCCACCCACCGGACTCACCCAATTAGGGCCTATTATTCATGATTCCTAATGCTTGCCAACTCAACATGCCAAGCTTAAGGTATGGTGGCAAATCTTTGGTTCAGCTTCCCCTATCTCAAAACCAAAAAGAAAATATATAATACATTACAACCTAACATTCCACTAGGTTTTAGAGAGGATATCCACCATGGAATGTTAGGTTGGAGCCATTTTGGTCTCAAAACCCTAGTTCTTAAGGCTCTTGGACCCGCCTGCAACAAAATGAAGTTTATTCACAAACTACAACACTTCAAGACTCCAAATCAAAAACAAAATGAAGGTAAGACACCATTCTAACAATCCATGACCCTGTCTTGGACGTGTCAATCCATACAAGTTGTCCAACTTGTAAAGAACATTAAAAACTCGATAGAACACACACAATGGGAAACCAAAACTTGTTTATTTGCTTTCAAATCTTCAACAAAAACAACAACCATTTATCACCGGTCTTTCCAAACCTTATACTGGCGTTGGAGTATTTAAACATGCTCATAACCAACCATGACAACCAACTAATTGTTGGTGTATGAAAATGTTGCAGAGTTGTTATGAGCAACTTTTGCAACTTTTACAATTTGTTGCATATGTGAGAAAATTTGCTCAAACCCAAACTTGGTCACTTTCAAATGACTTATATGACCTTAACAAACTCAAAACAACATCAACCAACCTACATTAACCCAAAAACAACTTATCCTATTAAGTGCTCTACATGGCACCCTTAAGAGCTCACAAGCCAACATTGGTCAAACAAAGACTCTTAGGGTCCTTACAATCATTTGAGCACACACTTAATGGCTTCTTGGACTTATTAAAAAACTAAAAACATGATTCCAACATCCTAGAAACAAAGTTACCAAAATTTTCTAAGTGCCCCTGCACCATACTCCTAGGTTAGGAAGAACTCAAGTCCCTTGAGTGGATAGGGCTTGAACAATGGTTCCATGCTGTAGTATATCTCCTTCAGACATCCATGTAGCTTCAGAGTCAGGGAGACCTGTCCATTTAACCAAGTAGTATCTATAGACTCCTTTCCTAGTCCTTTTGACAATCTTGGAATCCAAAATGCAATCCATTGTCACCGGTTGGCTTGGAGGTAGGTCTTGTACCCAATCTACATCTTCAGTAGCAGTAGAATCTTCTTGATTTGCATTTAACTGAGTTCCTTTATACTGGAAAAATCACATACATTAAAGATTGGTGATATACCCAAGTTTGTGTTGGCATATGTGTAGAATATGTTGACATGAAGATATTGCATTATCATTGATGTCAATATGCTAAAAGAATGAACTGGTAATATTCTCAAGAGAGAACCAGTAATATGCTGAAGAGTGAACCGGTAATATGATGAAGAGTGAACAGGTCTATTGAAGTTAAGAAATTGGAAAAGTGAACCGATATAATGTTGAGAACCGGTATATGTGCTAAAGGTGAAGCGGTTTAATATGGTATGACTACCGGTTGGTAGTCTCAGCTTCAGGGTTTCTGGTTGAAGTGTTTCGAGCCTGTGTGATTCAACTGATGGCATTGTGTGTTGAGTTAGCATTGTAATGGAGATCAGATCATGTTGCCACATCAGTCTCATGCACATGAAGGATCTTGCATGAAGGAGATTGATCCTATCTACCTCGAGAATGTGCGAAGTCTTTGCAAATGGTGGAGAATGTGTGATGAGCCATCGCCTCCAAGAAGCGGTGAAGAACGAATGATGGAGAATGTCTTGAGATCTATTCAAGACCATTGTATTCAAATGCAAAGTGTTCAATAGTTAGGATTGAACCGACTGAATTGCTCAACCTAAATGTTTAGGGTTTAGGGTTTATGTTACTGACCTATCTGTTTCCTATAAGGTCGATGTTGTGCTTCATGTTGAAGTCGTTGGCAAATGTTGTGTGTGTATCTAAGTGCAAACATATGTGATTATTGCCTAACCAGATAAGAGGGTTGATACCTACAGAGTGTGTATGTAGAAGAAAGGAACTAAAGCAGATCTGTATTGGCATTGAGTGCTATTACCAGATCTTTGTAATACATGTTGATCTCTAATCACTTCAATAGTTGGAAAATCCCTTAACAAGGTAGCCTTAACCAACTTGTTGTAAATCCTTTAATAGGGTGACTCAAAGCCATTGAGTTCATAAAATACTCTAATAAGGTAACCCTTAATAGGTTTTAACCCTTAACTAGGTATTCTAGCCATCCCTTAATCAGGTGATCCCTAACAGGATCGGTTCCTAATAGAATCTGTTGTAACAATCTTTAACCGGACTAGGCTTCTAATAGAGCAGACTTCTAAAGAGTTCAAAAATAGCTTGTGGGTATTCATCCCCACCATGGTTTGTCTCAGTTGGGTTTCCATGTGAAAAATATGTGTGTCATATGTGATGTCTTTTTCATGTGATGCTTTGTTGTTTTGTGTCAAGCGGGTGAATCATGTTGATCTAGCAAGTTATTATATTTCCGATGATAGATTACTTGTTTATGCACAAGGATAATATGGAAATGAGGGTGTAGGTTGTGTGGTAAGGTAAGTGTTTCCGGTTTATATCTTTCACAATCTCATTGTGCTTAACCAGTAGTATTTTGGTTTATGACCGGTGTTAGTGATTGCCAGTCAAGTTCACTGTTTGCAGTCAAACCGGTTCAGGAAAAGTTTTTGTACCTATACTGATTCACCCCCCCCCTCTTAGTACTGGTTTGGTACTCACTGTTCATCATTGTGTTATCAATTTGGTGGTAGTTCCACCTCATAGGCATTATTGTCATACTTATGCACAACCTTAAGAGGTCTGATCTTCTTCATGCATAGTTTGCTAGGCTGCCCCTTAGCAAGTATCTCCTTTCTCAAGTAGGCCATAACTAGATCACCTACCTTGTAGTGTACTTCTCTTCTTGTTTTTTTTGCTTGTGTTTGTTCTGCTGCAACATTTGCTTGACTTGTTCATGGATCTCCTTCATATTCTCAGCAAAGTTTTCACCTTTAGCACTCCTATTTTCCATGGAACTAAGATCTCTAAGTTCTAAGATACCCCTTGGATGACATCCATATACAATCTCAAATGGACTGCGACTTGTGCTTCTATTTACTAAGTTATTGTAGGCATAATCTGCTTGTCCCAATACTAGATCCCAAACTTGACTATTTTGTTTAGTGAGACATCTTAGTAAATTACCCAAGGACCTATTTACTACTTCAATTTGACCATCAGATTGTGGATGACATGTAGATGAAAAAAAAAGGTTAGTATCAAGTTTCTTCGACAAGGTTCGCCAAAAGTGGCTCACAAATTTTGTATCTCTATCACTCACAATGCTAAGAGGTAAACCATGGATCCTCACAATCTCTTTGAAGAACAACCCTACTATGTAGGAGGCATCATTAGTGCATTTGCAAGGCAGAAAGTGTGTCATCTTTCTGAATCTATCCACTATGACATAGACATTGTCATATCCTCTTGGAGCTCTAGGTAAACCAAGAACAAAGTCCATATTCACACACTCACATGGCCTTGTTGGTATGGCAAGAGGATGATATAAACCTACATTTCTGGAGGTACCCTTAGCCCTCTAACAAATAGCACATTGCTCCACAAACTTCCTAACATCTAACTATAGTTTAGGCCAATGGTAGAACCTGCCAACCTGCTCTAAGGTCTTGTCAAGACCAAAATGTCCACTTAGACTGCCTTGATGCTTCTCCTTGATGATATTGTCTCTCATAGAGCACTGTGGTATGAAAACTAGGTGTCCTTTAAACAATAAGCCTTCCTGCAACATAAAATTAGAATAGGCAACATGACAAGCATTAGCAAACTTTGAGCAAACATCATATGCTTCACCAAAATCTTTGTCACCTTGGTAGAGGTCTTTGAGGTCATTTAACCCCACACTTTATAGCTATACTTCTAAATGGTTAGTACCCTTCTACTTAAGGCATCTGCTACCTTATTGGTAACTCCTTTCTTGTGCTTGATGGAAAAGGTGTAGGCCTGTAAACACTCAGCACACTTGAGGTGTCTTTGATTCTATTTCTCCTGCCCATTCAAAAAACTAAGTCCACCTAAACTAACAGTTTATCCCACCTTGGATGGTGTTCAAGAAAGGTACACGTACATGATTAAATCCTCTAATGAATTTCCTATAAAAATAAGCTAGACGATGGAAACTTTTTACATCTCCTATTGACTTAGGAGTAGGATAATTCACTATTTCTTCCACTTTTGATGGATCCATTTTTAAAAAATGGTGAGAAACTACAAAACCAAGATACACCGATTCATTTTTAAAAAACTCACATTTATCCAAGTTGATCATCAATGTTTCTTGATGTAGCTTCCTCAAAACTTGATTCGGGTGTTTGATATGCTCCTCCCTTGACTTGTTAAAAATCAGAATGTCATAAAGATAAACAATGATAAACTTACCAATGAACTCTGCAAGAAACTCATTCATGAGTCTCATGAAGGTGCTAGGTGCATTTGTGAGCCCAAAGGGAATCACCAACCATTCATAGAGCCCCTCATTTGTTTTAAAGGCTGACTTCCATTCATCACCAGGTTTGATCCTAATTTGATGATAACCTAATTTCAAATCCACTTTAGAAAAGTAGAAAGCTCTACCTAGGTACTCCATTAGATCCTAAATCCTTGGCATTGGAAACTGGTATCTAATTGTGATTTTGTTTATGGCCCTTGAATCAGTGCACATCCTCCACTTGCAATCTTTCTTAGGTGCCAAAATAGTAGGCATTGCACATGGACTTAAACTCTTCTTTATCAACCCCTTATCTAGCAATTCCTACACTTGCTTTGCTATTTCCTCATTTTGAGTAGGTATCACTTTATAAGCAACTTTGTTTGGCAAAGTTGAGCCAGGTATGAGATCTATCTGATGGTTAACATCTCTCATAGGGGGTAAGACATCCAGAATCTCATTGACAACTATGTCTTTGTAGCGGTCTAGTAAGGTGTACACCTCTTGAGGTATTACTAGTTTGGTTTCAGCCTTTGTCTCTTCTTTGGGTTTCACTATAAGAGCACATCCTTGTTCCCTTCATGCTTCAACAATTTCAAGAACTCTTTCCCACCAAGCAACATAACACTTGATCCAACATTTCTTTCTTCACCATGATCAATCAAGGGATCCATTTGAAACTTTCTACCCTCCTTGGTGATAACATAGGAATTCTTCTCCCCATCATGTATGGCTTTGACATCATACTGCCAAAGGATAACAATAAGTGGCATGAATCCATGGGTAATATGTCACATAACACTCTATCCTTGTGATCTCCTATTTAAAAATATACCCATTTTCTCATCTACAAGCACATGTTGATCCTTACTCAACCAAGACACCTTATAGGGAGTAGTATGTGGCAACCTTTTCAATTTTAGTTTGTCTACCATCTCAACTGCTACAATGCTCTCTGTAGACCCTAAATATACTATAACTTTACAAATCTTACCATGAGATCTGAAAGTGGTTTTGAAAAGTATCTTTGTGTAGGTTCTTTGGACTGTGGTACCTTCAACAAGGTCCTTCTTAGCATTAGGTTCTCTCCATCTAGGAGTGGTCCTGCCTTGCTGATTGGTGAGGCAACACTTTGAACATCCTCTTCTTGCACCAACTGAGTTCTCCTGTCTCCCATGTGAGATTTTGAAATCTTTTTAGGACACCAACTTATGGTATGCCCCACTTGATGACAATAGTAGCATTTTCCAGTGAAGATTGTGGTTCCTCTTCCCGAATTGCCAAATCTACCTCTATAGCTATTTCTTCCTCTAGAGTTTCCTCTAAATTGTCCTCCTTCATTAGGATTATCACCACCATTCTCTAGTTGATTTATTTCTTCATTCTTGTTGGGATTATAGCCCCTTCCAAAGGTGCATCTTCCTCTATAACCTCTGCCACCTCTGCCCCTTTGATTATGCTCGCCTTTCCTTTTGATCTTATCTTCTGCTCTAAAGGCTAACTGAAAGAATTTATGGACTATGTGAGGTGCTATCATGATGATCTCATCTTGAATGTTTTGTCTAAGGCCATTTAAGTACCTTGCAACCTTCTCCACTTATGCTTCTTGCTTCCTATTTCTTAGGGTAAGTTTGTTGAGCTCCTTTGTATAGGTACTCACATCCATTTCTCTTTGTTTCAAATTCTGCAACTTCTTGTGCATCTGCACCTCATAATCTATAGGTAGGAATTGAGTTTTAATCCTAATCTTCATTGTCTCCCAGGAGGTGATCTTCTTCCTCCCAGTTTGTTCTCTTTATTCTTGCATCATGTTCCACCACACTAGGGTTGATCCCTTCAATCTTGACTTCGCCAAATTGACCCTCTTTTCTTCTGCAACTTCCTTGTATTCAAAATGATTGTTCAAGGCTTCTATCCAATTCAATAACTCTTCTCCATTTAGGCTTCCATTGTAGATAGGTAAATCTTCTATGTTATCTTTATTGAGTGACTTGAGGGCATCCAAGAAGATTTGATGATCTTTTTCCAACTCCTTATTTTCTATTATGACTCCTATCACATATGCATCTTCATCATCAGTTTCATCACCCCATTCAGTTACCTTGCCCTTTCCTTTCTTGGTTTCTTGCTCCCGGGCTTCTCTAAGCATGTCTTGGACCATTTTCCTGATGGCCTCTTGGCTCACTTCCTTTGGTGGCATTCTTCTAGCTTCTGACCCTACCTCTGGGTTTGACATACACCACTTTGTTCAATCAATTGGCTCTGATACCAATCTAATGTAGAGTGAGTTGTCTCTCACTGGTTTGTGTTACCTTGTCTAGGTATCTCCTCCAAGATACACAAGAACCATCTAATGATTCTACACCTCACACCCTCCAAGGGTCTACAAGACTTACCCTCTATGACCTTCCCAAGGTCCTTAGTCTAGGATAAGCACTTGTTGTTTTGTGAGTTCCATTTTACTTGTTAGGAGACCTTGTTTTCCCACTCCCTTTCACACTCAACCGGAGAGTTCAACCCCTCTACCACAGGATATTAATTCCCCACACTACACACATTAGGATGGATGATTTTGGAAGGATTCCCAACCCTATTCCTTACTCAAGAGATTTGACACTTACCAGTTTGGTGTTTTACAAACAAACTACACTTTTAGGCCTAACCAAAGACCTAATTCCAATAGCCCTGTTAGCGAGGTATTCTGCATTTATCTACTAAAATTCCTTAACAAACCTATGAAATATTTTAAGTTATAGACACCCTTTTGGGGTTTACATACAATATCTCAAAACCGGATGTGGGTTTTGTCATTAGCATATCTAACACTTACCGGTTAATTAGGCCTAATTGCCCCTTTCTAGGCCTGAAAAGTAAGGATTGGTTAAAGATCCTTCACCAGTTCAATTGCCCTTGTGAAATTATTTTCATTTAATGTATGTACTTCCATATGGAATTCCAAATCAGTCATACTTCACTTCCACCCACCGGACTCACCCAATTAGGGCCTATTATCCATGATTCCTAATGCTTGCCAACTCAACGTGCCTAGCTTAGGGTATGGTGGCAAATCTTTGGTTCAGCTTCCCTTGTCTCAAAACTAAAAAGAAAACTTAGAATACATTACAACTAACATTCCAATAGGTTTCTAAGAGGATATCCACCATGGAATGTTAGGTTGGAGCTATTTTGGTCTCAAAACCCTATTTTTTAGGGCTCTTGGACCCACCTGCAACAAAATGAAGTTTATTCACAAACTAAAACACTTCAAGACTCCAAATCAAAAAAAAATGAAGGTAAGACACTAGTCTAACAATCCATAACCTTGTCTTGGATGTGTCAATCTGTACAAGTCATACAACTTGGGAAGAACAATAAAAACTCGATAGAACACACACAATGGGAAACCAAAACTTGTTTATTTGCTTTCAGATCTTCAACAACAACAACAACCATTTATCATCGTTCTTTCCAAACCTTATACTAGCCTTGGAGTAGTTACACATGCTCATAACCAAATGTGACAACCAACTAGCCGTTAGTGTATGAAAATGTTGCAAAGTTGCTATGAGCAACTTTTGCAATTTGTTGCATAGGTGAGCAACTTTGCTCAAACCCAAACTTGGTCACTTTCAAATGACTCATATGACCTTAACAAACTCAAAACAACATCAACCAACGTACATTAATCCAAAAACAACTTATCCTATTAAGTGCTCTACCTAGCACCCTTAAGAGCTCACAAGCCAACATTGGTCAAACAAAGACTTTTCGGGTCCTTACAATAATTTGAGCACACACTTAATGGCCTCTTGGCCTTATTAAAAAACTAAAAACATGATTCCAACATCTTGGAAACAAAGTTACCAAAAATTTTTAAGTGCCCTTGCACCAAGAATGATCTTCCCCAATTTGACAAAAGAGTCAGCCAAAATAGATAAAACTCAGTAGTTGGGCTGACTGTGTCTTTGCTTTGATATTTTTGATGTGATTTTGATAATGTCTAGTTTCAGAAGTTTTGGACCCCGTTTAAGACTGACCTGTATGGTTTTGAGTGTATCGATTATGATTAAGACGGGATGGTGATAGGCTAATAGTTTGATAGTGATTCGATAGATTAGACAGTTGATCAACTTGATTGTATACATTTTGACAAGATAGTTGTATCCTTTGTTTAACTTCATGCAAAGTGTTTGTTGCATATCTGCTAGGGTGTTTGATTCTTGCGAGACAATTTATTGTAAGTTTTTTAATTGATTTTTAAATGTTTTTGTATTTTGTAGATTGATATTTGAATGTTTTTGGATTGATTTTTTCAGGACTTTATCTGAATGCTTGGATTTTTTCAGGACTTTGTCTAAATGTTTAGTATTTTTTTTCAGGACTTTATCTAAATGTTTTTTATTTTTTTAGAACTTTATTTGAATGTTTTTTATTTTTTCAGGACTTTATCTCAATGTTTTGATTTTTTCAAGACTTTATCTGAATGTTTTGATTTTTTCAGGACTTTATCTAAATGTTTTGAATTTTTTCAGGACTTTATCTGAATATTTTTTATTTTTTCAAGACTTTTTATGATTTTTTCAGTTATACCCCCTGTAGATAGGAATCTGGAAATCATCAAAGCAAATAGAAATTAAATTAGCTCAATCACGAAAAACTAAATTGCAATGACAAATCCTAAAAACATTCAATAGAGACATGAAAACAAAACATTCAAATCAAATGCAAACCATCACAAACGTGAATGTCTCCTCTAGAATTCTCCATTGTCCTTATTTCTCCTTCAAATTGCTTTGTTTTGTGGATCTCACCTACAAGTGCATAAGCATGAGATGAAAGCAAGATTGACTAAACAACATAAAGATACTAGAAGCATGATTAATTGATCGATCGGGGGCCATGATTGAAGAAATTCATCCAATTTATAGACAAATTGGAGAGATGACAAGATTAGCATGAAGAGATTTGAAAGGAAATTTCAAATCAAGAATGACAAATATGACAAATTATGACAAATTGACACTTTCTATGCAAGATTGATTGATTGACAAATTATGACAAAATTGACAAGGTTGCTATGCAAAATTGATTGATTGACAAATTATGACAAATTTTCTATGTCATTCCCATGAAATTAGGAGAAATATAGGAGAAAATTGAAAATTAGATGAATTGGAAATTAGGAAATTAGAAATTGATGAAAATTAGAAAATTAGGAATTAGGAGAAATTAGTAAATTGGAAAATTAGGTAAATTAATTAATAATTTTTCATTCATTAATTAATTCACAAAGAGAGGAGGAATTAGTTAGCCAATTAAATAAATATTTAATTGTGACAAGAAGACTTAGGATAAATAAATAAATAATTTAACCTAGAGGGAAAATGACAAACAAGATTAAATGAATAAATCATAAAACCTTAGAAGATGAATTAGAAATGCAAGGATGACAATTAGGTCTTGACAAAAGATAATTGATGCCGATTCGATCATGATTCTGATTAACAAAGGACCAATGCTGACAAACGATTTGATTGATAAATGCACCAATTGATGAGGAACAATGACTAATTGATCAAAATTTACATGATTGAGAAGGACGATGATCGATGTCAAATCGATCGCAAAATGACAACGATCGATGACAAATCGATCGCAAAATGACAAGATTGAAAATGACAACGATCGATGACAAATCGATCGCAAGATGACAAGATTGAAAAGGAGAATGATCGATGACAAATCGATCACAAAATTGATGAGATTGACAAGAGGAAAAACCCCTAATTCCATCATCGATTAGGAAATCGAATTGACGATGTCAAAATATGCCAAATGAGCACGCACATTGATGCGATAGGATAAGATTGACCAAAATCATGACTGAAGATTGCTATCGACAAGACCAAATTCGAAAGCGAGACAAATGAAGAATGCAGAAGGACTCAATGCTTGCAAATGATAAAGACCAAGTGCGCGACATAGAAGAAATGTTAATGCGACGCAAAAAAAACCTAAAATAAGGCAATGCGCCAATGTTAAAGTATGACTCCGCAAGCGTTGACCATTTTTAGACGTCTACATTTTGCCCCTCTTTGAGACAATGCGATTCTAAGCGTTGTTTCAAAGAACAATAATGAAAATGCCCTAGACAATAACAATGACATATGCATGCCCCCTCGAGGAATTGGCCGGAAACATCCAGAAAAGAGGCCAATTGATCGATAAGAATGATAGAAGATGATAGGTTCGAACAGATTGCCAAGATTGACGGAAGAAATGTTAGTAAGTAGAAATTAGACAGAGGATAGTTAGAGATGAAGGAACACTTGCTTTCGCAAATGCACATAAATAGGTGAGAACCTTTATTTAATGTAGCAAAGCGGATACAGAGCATCATGGCATTGAAGGCCAGAGCTGGAACGCAACCCCTTTTGCAAAAGACAGACACATCGAACACAAGGAATGAGTGAAGCATCCTAGGGTGCATACATCAAGGGTCGAGGTATGTGTGGCATTCACAAAGTGAATGTACTTATCATAGACACCCAATGATATAGTTGCCCCAGTTTATGACAAACATTCCACAAACAGCAAACACAACAAAAAAGGAAAGGGACCATGAACCATCCCAGTCACTCTAAATCACTCAGTGACATCATCAAGAAACATAGGAACATGATCGAAGCCAAAGATAAATTAATAAAAAGATAAGACGCACAAATTCAACCAAGTCAAACAAACAATCTAATCGTCATTGTCAAAAGTGGAAAACAAGAATGATCATGTTGTCTGGTTCCAGGGAATGCGGTACCCCGTCTAAGACAAGACACAGTCTGGTTTTCAGTATACCACATCCTGTATAAGACCCATGATAATATTGACAAGGACCAATGGTAATGTTGATGCTATTTTGATTGATGTGACAACTGTGATCAGGTTGAATGCTTGCTTGGTCGAACAGTTTATCTGTTAATGCGTGATTTCAGGAAAGCGTAGTGTTGTAACATGTTATCTGTTTGTTGTCTACACAAATGTTTGATCGATTATCGTTGGATGTATGCTCAGCAATCTGTCTATGCACAAAGGGGACCATTTATTGACAAAATGAAAAATGCCAAAGAAATTGTTTTTGGATTTTGATATTTTGAAATTTTTTTTGTTTTTCGAGTTTTTTTTTTGTATTTTGACTTTTTCAATAGAAGTTGGTCACATGATAGGGGATGGAAGAAGGACTCAAACACCTTTTTGTTTGGATAGTAGCCTTAAAAAAAAAAGGACCATGACCTTTAAAAGTATGCTCAAAGACGTTGGTAGGATAAGGACATGGAAAAAGAGATGAAATTAAGGCAAGGATTTATGCAAAGGATTGGACCAGAGGGATGGAAGGATGGAAAATATGCATTGGATAATGGATAGGGTATTGGAATAATTGGGCTTTACTAGATGGAAATGAAGGCAAGATCAACATTGGCACACACCTTGAGGGGTGATGGACTGATGGAGGAAAGATGTATTCTGGATATTGAGATTTTGACGGAGGAATAGCTTGGGATTTTGGGACATAAGGGCCCAAAATGGATGAAGAAGGCGGTGGAGGAACAAATTTGAGAGGTTTGGATGGAGGAATAGCAATTTTGGATGCCAAGTTGGATGTTTCTTTAGGCTTTTGTGCTTTAGGGAGTTGCTTAGGGATCCACATAGTTTTTGATTTTTCATGCTTTTGTGGTTCCTTGGAGTGCATTGCTTGCACAAGGGATTTAGGAACCCATATATATTTTGACTTTGCTTTATTTTGCTCAGTGAGCCTTTGTGGCCTTTTGGATATATTTTTTTCTTTATAGATCATATTGTTCTTTGTTTTGACATGTTGATTATATTGGAAATGTTGATCCTTGAATACACGTGGATTTCTAGACTTATGACTTTTATGCTTGGCATCCAAATTGCTTGGAGGGGGAAAGGAATGCATGGATGGATATGAATGAAATGGAGTTCTTTTGGATGGATGAAATTTACTCAAGGATGTGTGCCTTTGTTGACCTTGCATAAAGGATGAAGGGATATAAGGACCTAAGATGGATGGAAAGTATGATGGGGAAGGTGTACGTTTTGATTTTGATGGAGGGATACCAACGTCTTGAGAGTGAGTTGTGTAGACATGACCCTTAAGATCTTATTTGATATGGAGGGGTTCTTTCTTATGAAGATCTACTCCTTTGCCTTTATGAATATCTTGACTTGTAGGATACTCTTTTCTTTGGGAAGAAGACGAGAGTCCATTATGAGGTGGATATGATATGAGAGAAATAATGAGATCTTGAAGTGGATCGGATTGCACCAAAGTGGAAGAACCCATTGTTAATGTCAGGGGTTCATGAACATCTTGCACTGACACGTTATAATCATGAGGGGGATTAGGATCATGAGGGAGACTAGGATTGTGTAGTGGACATGGTTCAATGACAGGCTCTTCAAGAGATGGAATGGGAGAAATAATGGGATCATCAAAAGAAATGCAATCTTGGAGTGTATATGGAGCATTAAGACAAGGAGATGGAGGAACAAAAGGATCTTGTGGAGGATTTAAAGGAATAATTTGATCTTGACAAGGAGGAAGATCATTGGAATCCTCTTTAAAGGTGCTTTGCTCTTGACTTTTATTGGGATCATCGGAAAGGATGGAAGGGATATCTTGATCTTTCTTAGGAAGTGGAATGCCAATGGGATTTGAAAGGACATTGTGTTCATGAAATGGAAGGGGATCATTTGGGATTGGATGGACTGGGATATCTTGATCTTGCTCAGGGAATGGAGTGTCAATAGGACTTTGGATAGGATGGACAAGAATAGGGGAATCATTGTGAGTGTCTGGGAACATGGGGTCCTGGTCAACAATTGGATGGGTTGATAAGGTTTCAGGATCTTGATCTTGATTTTCTTTAGGACTCATTTCTTCATGCTCTAAATTATCCTCTTGACATGAGGTTGGAATTTGGATATGCATGGGGGATTTTGACAAG
The DNA here is from genome assembly GCF_030272615.1 of Cryptomeria japonica. NCBI lineage: Eukaryota > Viridiplantae > Streptophyta > Pinopsida > Cupressales > Cupressaceae > Cryptomeria > Cryptomeria japonica. Next base: position 477,906,316 of record NC_081414.1, on the reverse strand, counting down.
GAATCAATATTTTGGCATGAAGGAAATGCACTTTGAACATTTGTGATGGATTCTGGAAAGGAATCAATGCTTGAACATGAGGAAGAGGGACTTTGAATGGGGTCCTCTAAAACAGGTAATGGCAATAAAGTGCATGGTGGCATTGGGTCTTGTATTTTTGAAACATGACAAGGATGTGCATCATGAATTGGATTATCTTGGCAATCAATTATGGATAGCCCTTGGATAATTTCATCCTTGGGTGTATTGTTTGATGAGGACAATATGGAAGGTTCTTGTGAAACTTCTAGAGGTGTAGGGATAAATGCCACTGGAGAGTCAATTTGTTTGTGGGGGGATGAGGCATTGCTAGACATAGTTGTATTATCTTGATCTTCCTCAAAGAACTCACTTGGTAATTTCCTTAAGATCATTGCAATAAAGCCACCTTTCTTTCGAGGTTTTGACATGATTGGATCTGGAATTTGAACCTGTTTTTGATTTGATGTCATGTTTTGATAGTGGACTTGGTTCAATTGTTCCAACATGTTTGAAACTTGGGTTGGTGTGTGCTGCAACCTTTGTTTTTGAATGTGTGGTTGTAGTTGTTGACATTGATATTCCACCATTGGTTGAACCATTTGTTGACATTGTATAGTTGGTTGGACAAATTGTTGAAATTGGACCATTGGTTGCATATGTTGGACCATTGGTTGTGTCTGTTGGAAATGTTGGAACTGTTGAACAATTGGTTGTGATGGTTGAAAATCTAATTGATAGTAAACACCTTCTTGTTCTTGATGTGGAGGCACATAATGTTGTTGTCTCTTTTCTTGAAATTGTTTCATCATCTCTATTTGTGAGAGGAGAGCTAGTATGTCTGATCGTTCAATAAGAGATCTTACATAAATTGGCTCAATCTTTGGATTTCGACCTGGAAATTTTTGAAACATTTTGGACATTTGTGATCTATTCTTCTCAATGTTTTTCACTCTTTGTTCCAAAATCTCATTTTCTTGAGCTAGTTTATCCTCTAGTTTTTGTATTTGGAGACTTGTTCATCATAAAAAGTTTGATCGATATTGCCTTGTTGTTGGGTTGGATATAATTGTGATTGCCTTGGATTAAAATTCAATTGCATTGTCGATTGATACGTCAAACTTTTTTGCATCATTGTTGCTTGGAACCTTGTTTCAATAGACATGTCACTATGCAATGTTTTTGGGATTTTTTAATTTTAAAAGTATGATGTATGATATGCAACCTAAATAGATGAAAATGCAATCTATGGCAAGAATGCAACCTATGTTTTTGGTTGTTTTTCAAAATTTTGACAAACTTTTTGGAATGCAAACCTAAAGACTCAACCTTGGGAAGTTGAAATGAAGCCAAGACCTTAAAGGACAAAGGACCAAATGACAATAGGACAAATTGACAATGTCTCACCTATATGCTTGGATACTAAGCTAGGTTTGACAAAAATGATATTAATGAAAGGACAAATTTTAGATGAGGTCAAGGCTCCCTAACAACAACTTAGGGTATATCAAAGATTTGGATTACTCAAGTATGAAAAAACCTAGTTTTGACACTATATGCAAAGGGGAAATTACTATGCAAATGACCCTAATATGATATGATAATGACCTAAGCTTAATGAAGAGACCTAGGGTATGCAAATGTGACCTAATGTTATGAGGACAAAGATGCAAATGCAAATGTATGACAATGTCAACCTAAGACAAAACCTAAGGTTGAATTATGAAATGGTATTACTCTAATGCAAGAGGACACATGCAAATGGATGACCCTTATTGATATGCAAAGGAGTATGACCTAGGTGAAACCTAACCTTGGTAGTTGACAATGAACTTGCAAAATGCAAACCTAGGATGAACCTAAATCTAAGTGACATGAATTTTGAGACAAGATTTTGAAAAATGTTTGACAACCATGTTTGAAGGTGTTTTGAACTTTTTTGAATGAAATACTCTTGTGTTTAACCTTGTTTTGAATCAATTTGTCTTATTTTTGAAATGAGACACAACTCAAATTTTGAAAAGTAAAGAAGACAAGATATTTTAACTTAGACTGAAGACAATCATGCTCATTCACACATTTCTTATGGTAGGTAAGGATAGTAGGTACTTGAGAGGTAGACTTGTTATGAGATTCAAGGAGAATACATAGATGCTTGACCCCACGGGCTCCCCTCATTGCACTCACTTCTCAGGGCAGCCAAGCATCAGTCCCCATGGAAATCTCCCCATGGAAAACTTAGTATCTCTTCCAAGTATCTGAACTCCTCCTTCTCAAGAAACTAGAAGGATTTTTGGCCTCTAAATACAAGGTGTTTAATAAGGATTTCTATTAAGCGCTACTCCTTGGTGTCACGCAAGCATGATTGAGACACAGGCCCACCAAGATACCAAACAAATGTAGTCGTGTAAGCATGATTTAGACCATGAGGCCCTACTTAGATGCTGATATGAGAAAGAGTCCAAGGGTCATCACTTCCCAAGTAACTACAATTCCCATGTAACCCTTCCTTCAAAGCTTTCGCCCATCAAGTATTTATTTATAATGAGTTAGAATGCCAAGGTACTCTAGTTGTACTCACTTTGGGTCATTCCCTTCTCACGATTGTCACTTGCTTGCAAAAGAAAGCAAATGGTTAGGAAGGTAGGCCCTCTAAAGGTAACAAACAATCCAAAACATGAGAATGGTATCGAAGGTCTGGAGTTCTAATCACCCTAAGAAGGATGAGAGCATACTCTCCTACTCCAATGTCAAACTCGACAAGCAAAGTGAACACATGTTCATTCCATCCTACTTAGCAAACATACTAGGTGCCTAATTATGAATCACAAACACAAAGTTTGGTTGGAATACAAGGCAACTTGGAAAATCACTAAGTTAGAAGTTTGATTTGTTTGGTCTTTGACTAGCGAACCTGCATAAGATTTGTTAGTAGTTTCATTTTTGTCTTCGCCATGCATAATGCCAAGGTGCTGCATAGAGAATCAGTACCAAAGAAAACTAGAATACCAGAATAGAATGAAAAACAAAGTAATTTGCAAGTAAAAACACTGATTTTTACCTTTGTTTCTGGCCTTACACAGGCGCAGAATGTCTTGACACAGGCGCAGAATGCATTGACACAGGCGCAAAATGCATTGACATAGGCGCAGATCCCTTTGACATAGGTGCAGAATGCATTGACACAGGTACAGATCCCTCCTACACAGGCATAGAAGTGCCCAGAAAGCCCTGAATTGCCCTGTTTCTTGGGTTTTTCACCTACAAATCAGCTCAAAAGGCACTCAAAACATGGTTAAATGGTTAGTTCACGTCGGGTTCACCAATTAATGTAGATAGGAATCTAGAAATCATCAAAGTAAATAGAAATTAAATTAGCTCAATCACGAAAAACTAAATTGCAATGACAAATCCTAAAAACATTCAATAGAGACATGAAAACAAAACATTCAAATCAAATGCAAACCATCGCAAATGTGAATGTCTCCTCTAGAATTCTCCATTGTCCTTATTTCTCCTTCAAATTGCTTTGTTTTGTGGATCTCACCTACAAGTGCATAAGCATGAGATGAAAGCAAGATTGACTAAACAACATAAAGATACTAGAAGCGTGATTAATTGATCGATCAGGGGCCATGATTGAAGAAATTCATCCAATTTATAGACAAATTGGAGAGATGACAAGATTAGCATGAAGAGATTTGAAAGGAAATTTCAAATCAAGAATGACAAATATGACAAATTATGACAAATTGACACTTTCTATGCAAGATTGATTGATTGACAAATTATGACAAAATTGACAAGGTTGCTATGCAAAATTGATTGATTGACAAATTATGACAAATTTGCTATGTCATTCCCATGAAATTAGGAGAAATATAGGAGAAAATTGAAAATTAGATGAATTGGAAATTAGGAAATTAGAAATTGATGAAAATTAGAAAATTAGGAATTAGGAGAAATTAGTAAATTGGAAAATTAGGTAAATTAATTAATAATTTTTCATTCATTAATTAATTCACAAAGAGAGGAGGAATTAGTTAGCCAATTAAATAAATATTTAATTGTGACAAGAAGACTTAGGATAAATAAATAAATAATTTAACCTAGAGGGAAAATGACAAACAAGATTAAATGAATAAATCATAAAACCTTAGAAGATGAATTAGAAATGCAAGGATGACAATTAGGTCTTGACAAAAGATAATTGATGCCAATTCGATCATGATTCTGATTAACAAAGGACCAATGCTGACAAATGATTTGATTGATAAATGCACCAATTGACGAGGAACAATGACTAATTGATCCAAATTGACATGATTGAGAAGGACGACGATCGATGTCAAATCAATCGCAAAATGAAAAGATTGCAAATGACAATGATCGATGACAAATCGATCGCAAAACGACAAGATTGAAAATGACAATGATCGATGACAAATCGATCGCAAGATGACAAGATTGAAAAGGAGAATGATCGATGAAAAATCAATCGCAAAATTGATGAGATTGACAAGAGGACAAAACCCTAATTCCATCATCAATTAGGAAATCGAATTGACGATGTCAAAATATGCCAAATGAGCACGCACATTGATGTGACAGGATAAGATCGACCAAAATCATGACTGAAGATTGCTATCGACAAGACCAAATTCGAAAGCGAGACAAATTAAGAATGCAAAAGAAGGACTCGATGCTTGCAAATGATAAAGACCAAGTGCACGACATAGAAGAAATGTTAATGCGACGCAAAAAAACCTAAAATAAGGCAATGCGCCAATGTTAAAGTATGACTCCGCAAGTGTTGACCATTTTTAGACGTCTACACCCCCAAGTATGCAAACCTGTGATGATATGATGATCTACAGAATGTGGTGGAAACAATGAATTTTTCAAATGCAAATTATGTTAATGTAGTATGCGATATGAAGATGCAGTTCCTAAACAAGGATGAATGTGTGTGCCCCTTATTCTCAAATGCATTGATTGAATTGATGGTATGAAACATTTCAGAGATAGGAGTTCAATCCATTCTCAGAAGGCTTTAGATCATCCAATCTTACAAATTGTGTAGCCAAGATTTATGAACGGAGGCGCGGAAAACTTTACCATCAATTCTTGAAACTGAGATTTTCTTTTTCCAATGTGTGTGCATTTGAATTCATTCTAACTCTTGTAACCATCAAAGACCCTTGGAATCCTATGTGGATAGCTATGTGAGTTATTCTAACTTCAAAAGCACCCTAGATAGAGGCTTGCTGCTAGTAAGATTTTAGGGCTTCGATGAGGTTATGCACTGTAATCTCTCAAATATTGCTCCATCGCCAATAGGCGTCCATAGCCCTGATGGATTTATTTGCATGTTCCCATATTCAAGCTTTTATTGTCACACTTGTATGCGTTATATTTTAGTAATATACCATTTTTTATTTTGGTTTGAGATGGATATTGGCATAGTATTTTTCTTTTCTTTTCTTTTCTTTTCTTTTCTTTTCTTTCTTCATTTTCTTGCCTTGACTTGTAAGTAATGAAACCAACGTGGGTATGACAATTACAATGGTGCTGAAGTAGAATTTTGGATTTTTCACTAGCCACATGATCAACTAGGTATCTATAATGACTTAGAGCTATTGATTAATGTATGAGATATAACAATTGATAGATTCTGGGTAATAAGGTTCAATAGTGAAACTTCTACACAACCATGGATAAAGATTAATGACAAGGTGACGTTAAGTATGAGTGACTAAAGGCCTCTAAGGACTTCATGATCAAGTATCTAGGAAATGAGACCACCTTCTTTCCTTTCAGTGCAGATAAGTGAATAACTCAGACAATCATCTTCTGTTATTGATGCAATGAATATGATGCCTTTATGAAGGAAACTTTATGAGATGCAATGCTTTCAAAATGATATGCAAGCAAAGAAAGTAAATTCTAATTAAAACCCAACTCTTTAGATGTAATATATTTTTAGGTGCATGTTGTTAATTGAATCAGGGAGTGGATCTTCTTCCACCATTTGTAAATGATAAACATCGGAGTTTCTGTTTATATGGTTTGACTTCTGGTAGTAATGGAAAATGATGTAAGACCAATTCAGGATCTAACCTTGGCATATCTTCATACGACCATGTGAAATTGATGGGTCTTTGCTTAAATAATTGGATAAAATTCTTCGTATGCCCTTCATACCTAACCCCATTAGTTTCCTTGTCTTGAAAATATGGGTCTCTCTTTTTTCTTTATGTAGCTTTGTTTTTTTTAGTTTCTGCCTAGACATCCCAGAACTGCGGAATCCCGGAGTCCCGAGGAGTCCTTTGTTTGTTTTTTAAGTCCTACCCTGAATTCCTGAAGTAGGTATTTGTTTTTCTTTTCTGTTTTGATCCCAGAACCCCTGACCCCCAGAGTTCTGAGGTAGGTTTTTGTTGTTATGTTTGTCACGAACTCAAAACCCCAGATCCCTAGAGTCCCAAAGTCGTGCCTTGTCTCTTTTTGTCGTTGAAGCCTCGGGACTCCAAAGCCCTAAAATCCTGAGTTCTTCATGTTTTGTTGTTAGTCACTTCGGAACCCTGGAACCTTGGAGTCTCGAAGTTGTGTTGTCTTGGCAACCCCGCAACCCTAGAACCCGAGAGTCCCAAAGTTGTTTTGCTTGTTTTCTTCACCCTGGAACCCTAGAGTCCCAAGGTATATTTGTGTTTTTAGCTTTCACCTCGGAAGTCCAGATCCCCAGACTCCCGAGGTCTTGTTTATGGTGACCGTATGGAAAAAGTTTCGGGGGATATAAATAGGAGGAATAAACTTTTCTAAGTTCATTTGTGCACTCAAGTTTTTCAAACCTTTCAGTTGTGACCTCCCGACTTCGTGCCTCCGTGTTACTGAGTTTTTCACGTGTTTTCTTCTACCAGGTTGGTATATTTTTCTCCTTCCTTATGTTTTCATGTTTAGATCTTTTAGGTTTTTATCTTAGATTTTCTTTTTTTCTTTCCTTATTTTGCATGTTTTGTTCACCCCGCGTGCCCTAGATTTTCAAAACCCTGAACCCCCAGAGTTCTGGGCTTGGTAGCTTTCTTCACCTCAAAACCCCAGAATCCTAGAGTCTCGAGGTTGATCCTTTTTTAGGTCATTATTTTATCCCAGAACTTTGGACCCCCGAAGTTCTGGATCATCTCAAAACATATGAGTGAACTACCCCCAACCTCAGAACCCCAAAACCCTAGAGTCCCAAAGTTCTTCCCTATTTGGCTACTGGTTTAACCTCGGAACCCCAAAGTCTTAGAGTTCCAAAACATCTTTTTGGCACTCAATTGAACTACCCTGGGACCTCGGAACCCCAAAATCCGGAAGTCAGCTTTTCCTATCCACCTCAGAACCTCGAAGTTTCGGACTCGATTTGTTTTATCCACCTGAAACCCAGGAGGCCCAGATTTCTGGACTTAGTTTTTAAGCCTATGCTAACCTTGGAACCCTGGAGTTCTAAAGTCAATTGTTTTAAAAGGTAGTTATCCACCCCAGAATCCTGAAACCCCAAAGTCCCAAGGTGGATGATGTTATTGATATTTTTAAGTATACAATGAACTAATTTGTGATGCTTTCTTGCAGATCAGAGCATTTAGATGGACCCAACCTCCAACAAGAGAGGCAAGGAGTTGGACAAGCTTCCTATAACCATGAAATATCAATATCAAGGGAAGGTCTATGTTTCAAAGTTGGATGACCAAATCAAATGGGTAACAAATATAGAGGTGGTTCATATCAAGTTGGAAGATATCAAAACACAATTGGACAGACCAAGGCTCGAGGCCCCTCTGAGGAGAACTAAGAGATCAGATCTGGTGGAAGCAACCATTTTCCCCCAATCGGTGCAAGCCCCTAAATTCATTATGTTTGTTGCATAATTCTACAATGCAGACACCAGAAAGTGCATAGATGATCAGGGTAGAACTGTGATTGATTTATCAGCGGATATGCTGAGATTTGTGTTTGGCATCCCTGCAAGGGATGAAGTACTCCTAACTATAGAGGAAGAAGCTGCTGGAGTATGGAATAAGAATATTGCTTCAAACAAAAGGCATATGAATGAGAATTGGCTGGAAGAGGAGAGGATGACATGGCTAAAGGCCACAAACATTGTGAGGGAAGATTTCAAGGAGCCACAATGAGACTTAATCATCATGTTGAGCAAGGCCTTTGGCAAGATGGATTGTCGACACTTCCATCCTTGTGTGTTCCATTTTATGACAACTATACTAATAGGGAAACAATACTTTGACTGGACCTAAATAATTTCTAACAACATACATAACTAGATGAATGAGGTGAATCAAATGAATAAATTCTTCTTTACCTCCTATGTTATCTGGGTAGGTGTTCGAGCAGGCAAATTCCCAGGGTTGCAAATAGAGGGTCGGCTGGGCAATGAGGAAGGGCAGAAGAAGGTGTGGGAATATTACTCACAACTCCCTCTAAACAACACAAAGGCATATATCAAAAGAATAAATGATGCCTTCCTTTTTCCTATCATCATCAAACTCACAAGTTATACAGGTTATAGAATAATCCCAAAAGCAATGACAATCATCAGGGAATGGGTGTGTTGGTTAATTCAGAACCAATGCTCTACATATATCGGGATTAGTGGATTCATAGGGAACCCTATTCTATTGTCATGATAGTGAAATGATCACATTATATTGTTATAATATGTTAGGTAGATGATCGGCCTTCAATCACTTTTGTCTTCAAAACACAAGGCGGGTATAGATTTTTCAGTTTACATTGGTTACTTCTCTTATTCTAAGATTCAGGTAGCAAAGATAGCAGAGCAGGAACTTCAGGATTTAAATCTTAAAGAATTTAATTATGCAAGGGAATACTATGATCCCTATGACAAACTAAAGAAAATAATGCCAAAGGCATATGAGGGGCATAAGTCTATATTGGAGGATTTTTGGGCAAATCTCCAAGACAATTTTGAGGTTAGAGAAAAGAATTATTATAGGCTGTTAGTACCACATGATAAGAAATTTTAAAATAGAGACCAATCTCCCTAAAGAACTAAGGGATGATGGTGAATTATTAGATTCTATATATAAGGAGAAATAAATTGACAAGAAGCATCTCTCTCCAATAGGGTGGTCGGAACAGGAGGATATAGATATAAATAGGGTAACTCAAACTATTATAAATAGAACTAGGCAGTGGCTAAGTTTGAGGGTTAGGCCAAGTGCTTTGAAAGGGAAGCAAAAGGAATCGAATTTAGGTGTTCCCCAGTCAAGGGGTTATAAGGAGTATGCCCATAAGACAAGGTCTAGCTCTTGAAAGAACACATCAACTAACCCAGATGAAACTACAGAACCCAAAGAAAGTATTGAGGAATTATTGAAGAATGTCAAAGAACAAATGAGGAGGTCTAAACTTTTGAAAAAGGCAGCAGATTTTGGAGTAAAAGGGTTGGGATCTATGCCACTAGCAGAGGTACATCCTGTGAGGACGACAATTGAACAAATGACAAGAGAGGGAACTCAAGAGGAAGATGAACAAGGGAAAGTAGATGAAAGTGCACAACCTCCTCCTCCTGATATGACAAGTGGATCCACTCAACCTCTGTCTATCGCTACAATGCAAGCTCCAATTTTTGACATCAACTGCTACCACCCCTATGCCACCACCAACTGATATTTTTGTTACAACAATAACGCCTCCCATGAAATAGGTATTAAGACCTACCACAAAAATAGTAAGTGTCCATAACATCAAATCAGATTTTGACCAAGAGGATGAGTAACCTATGGAACAACAACCACTTGGAGGAGAGAAACAACGAAATGAGTCTGAAGATTCACAACATGAAAGGTTGGTGTTAACTCTGCAAGAACAAGAAGATATGTTGAAAGAGATAGCCGCCAAACAAGGTATGAAGTAAATTGATAAAGATGGCAGGACGTTTGAAGAAGAGATCAATGATAAGTTAGGAAAGTTACATAAGCAGCAACAGTTGAATGTTGATACCCCTCTCCAAGCTAGCCTGGCCCGTCAAATTGCTTCACCCCAAGACCCTAAGCATACAATAGAGGAGGAGAAAGACGAAGCAGAAGATTAGTTAGACATGCACATAGTGACCACTGACATCATTCCCCACGAAGGTGAAAAAGATAAAGATGTGTTGCAATGATTATACTTCACCTTCGAGAAAAAGAAAAGGAAAGTAGTGCTACCAAAATTTACACTACAACAAGCAATTATTGAAGAACCAAGGAAAACAAAGAAAGCCAAGACCATACATCATTTATCAAGAACAGGTTCTGGTGAGGTGATTACAGATATAGCAGTTCCTACACAAGTAGAACGTCAGAGATCTCCAAAGTACCAAGTATCATGGGTGAAACTGGGTAAGCAAACTAAGTGGGGAGAATTAGATACATTGGAATTGGCTACTAGTGTCATCAGGGGGCGAATAGAAAAAGAACATACCCCCCATTCAGAGGTCAAGGCACAATTGGAACAATATAAGTAGTTGTTGGTAGAGATGGGCAAGCCCTTGGATACTTGTGTAAGTGATAATTTACCTTCAACCTCGTCACTCCCAGAGGGAGATATAAAAGCATTGGTTGAGGTAAGATAGGTGGAAGCCATGGAAAAGTCATGGACACAAATAAATGCCTCTAAAATTAGACTATTTTGCAGAACACCATGAAGGAATATAGGAAGGCTATGCAAGCTGGAAGAGCGTTAGCTTCTTGTTCTTAGTAGTGGGAACAGAAGCTCAACACTTTTAGCAAGTAGTTTTGGGTCTTAAATAAAGTTTTGAATCTTGGGGAAGAATAGATTATAAGGGAGGACCTCTTGGGTGGAGACAACTGTAAAAATTTGCAATCCTAAATATACATTTTGGAGTTGAAGATAGAAATGCTTCAACAATATGTGGGGGATATAACAGGTATTCGGTCTCCCCTCCTCGGGGTAGTGGAGAAGTATGAAAATTTTGTATGACAGCTATTAGTAGTTTTTGGACTTGGAATAACTAATGCTAGAGGTATGGAGGAAGACCAAGTGCTCTGCCAGTGGGATAAGTATGAAGCACAACATTTTGCAGCTCCAACTCAGTTTAGTGTTGCATTAATGGACATATATACATATTTGATAACCAAGTGTCAACAGGTTGCAGAGACAATAGAGGAGTTAGAAAGTAAAAGAAAGAATAAGGAGGAAATTTTGAAAAAGTACAAGTTCAGAATCAAACATGTTACCGATCCTCCTACCGAAGTGATTGCATGTATCATCAACAATTATTAAACCTATAAAAAGAAGTGAAAGATAAATGTATAGTTGCTAATGATGGCATGACTTTTAAAAGTATTTTTTGCATGACCACCCCACTGGGACTTCAACTGCGCCTCTAACTCATGCTTCAATTTTGAGAAAAAATTTGCATGACTACAAAAACCTGGCTCATGCATCATCGTCTTCTTAGTGCTCTTTAACTGGAGTCCAAGGCGAGACTTGGATGTCAACTGCGACTCCTTTCTTTTTGGTTCTTAATATAGATTAGGTTTATTTATGAGAAAGTAGGGAATAAAACTCTATAAATTGAGGAGTTTGATTCATTTGTAAGGGTCCACAAATTGATGATTTGAGGCCCACTTAGATATTTTAGATTATTTTTGCAGATTGTTATGAACTAGATTATTTTTGTGATACATTCTTTGAAATTAATACAAGAAACAACTTATATATTGTTTGATCTATGCGTGTTTTCTATTAATTTGTTCTTTGCATGTCTAGTAATGTCTATTGTTTGAAATTAGCAACTTGTTCTGATCTTACGTTTATTTCTTTACAATCATACTATGCATGTAAGTGGTGTATGAGAATTACTGGGATAAATGATATTGTGGTGATATTATTTCCATGAATTTGTGAGGTTTTTGACTTTGTAGGTTTACTGGAGGTTCATTATTGAATGCTGATTTAGATTATATTGATGATTTTTGGATTGCAGGGTACTTACTAAGTAGCTCATTAAGTTGTTATTGAATTAGTTTCACTGTTATTTTTTTTGTTTCCCTATCTTTGCAGTTTATTTCAAAAGAGAATATTAAAGCATAAAATACAAAAAGTGGAGTTATTGGAATTTATTGGGATTGATTTAACCAGCAGGCCCCTTCACAATTGCAACCACATTAACCATTGAGCTATCCATCATTGTCGAGACCCAACTATAGAGACCTTGGAGTAGTTAGTTTTTCAGAACTTACTACTTTTCAAGAGAGGTGGTGAGTGTTTACACAAATTACCTGATTGTTGGTGCATGTGTCAAAAGACCCCTCAACACTTCTATTTTTATGTTGGATTCAGGGACTTTGATAGCTGTATATTACGAACTTTTTCAGCATCATCGATGTTGATTTCTTCAATTTCTTCTACTAATAATGTTGATTGTTCTTTATCAATAGGAAGAGTGTCCATTTTGTTATGAGAAATGTGTTCTGCTTCATTATAACTGTCCAGATTGGAAGAGGATCTTGCTTCTCCAAAATATGCAGTCCTATCCAAATCTATTGCAAAACTAGCTTTGTGATCATCATAAGGGAGTCCGTCCCATGCACCCAAGAATTCAACTATGGATCCATCATTTTGAAACCAATCTAATTGTGGATTTTCTTTTTGCCCCCAGTCAATCAAATGTGGGTGTATAAGGGGTAAGCCATTGTTCCCTTCAATTGTAGAAGATCCTGATAACATGCATACTTGGTTATTTGGATGACGTGATATATCATCATCATTAGTTGCTTGTGGGCTGTCATCATGATCAGATAGGAATTCATAGTCATGAGAATCTATCACACTTTCTATTTATATTTCACTTTCTAAGACTGTGTCACTCATCTTCTCTTATTCTTTTAGCTGAGTTTGATTAGTGGACCTCCTTTGTATGGTGGATACCCTTCTTAAGCCTAGTATCAGTCATTGCAGTCTCTCTTCATATGATTCAAATGGAGGAGCCTCAGTTGTCTCCCTTGGTAAAAGTATTGACAACAACCAAGGATTAGGCTCATTTGTTGGTGCTAAGCATGTATCTGTAACCATATTTGCTTGTTCAGATGTTTCTAGTACTGTATTTCTATATGATTATATGTTAGTTTCTTGTAGAAGTTGCCTCATATCTTCACCATTTGATTCCATACTAGGAGATGTTGGTGCTCTCCCGCTTCTTTGAGATGAGGAGGGAAATACGTGTGTTGACAACTAATTCTGAGGTATGTACTCTGAGAGTAACCTAGGCTTGTTTAGTATATCTAGTGTACATTGCCTTGCCTTGGTTATCTTTGGTACATGTTTATATCCTAGCCCTTTATTCTTTGGGTTTTCATGTGATAGAACATGTTCTAATCTGCCTTGCTTTTGTAATCCCAATCCTATGGTACCATCATACCCATGTTTTTGTAGCATCTTGAAGTCGTTGCCATACTAGTGTAGAGGTAAGCTTGATATTGTCATGTCGTCTTCTTCTCTATATATCCAATGATTGACATATTCATTTAGAGATTCTTCTTGTAAGTCTCCCCATCTAATGAAAGAGCATGAATCTGAATACTTCACCATCTCTTTTCTTTTATCTTGTTTCATTACCGTGTTCTCAAGCTTCCGAAAAGACCTGGGAGAAAGAGATGATTGTTTGCCATTTGAGGTACTCAAAATGGAATATTCCCCACAACCAACTTCCTTAATCTGTAAAGAAGATGTGGTAGGTGTATTTTTCTATGTTTCTGTGATTGATAATGATTTCATTTGTAAGTGAAGTGGAGTTTCCTGATTGTTTGGTACTTGATTATCTATGCTTGCCCTTAAATAATTGTAGTGTTGAAAAGGGTTTAGGTCACCATGGACGGTGATCTCAATGCCATTGTATGGGAACTTCATGCATTGGTGAAAAGATGGTACTGCTTGCATGGTATGTATCCATGGATGGCCTAATAGCATATTGTACCCCAATTCTCTATCTAGGACTTGAAAGGTAATGTCTATTGTAACTGGTCCTATTTGTACTGGCAAAGTCACTACACCCTTAGAAGGGTGTTCCTCATAATCATAAGCTTTGATCAAATGTAATGTGCATATGTTAAGGCCAAATCCACCATCTATAAGTACTCTTCAAACTTTCTTTCAGTCAATCAAAGATTCCAAGTGTAAGGGATCATTGTGCATGAGTCGGTCTGTAGGTACATCTTGCTCAATGAATGCAAAATTTGAAGCTACCAATTTTCCAACCATGGACTGGAATGTGTTCTCATCAATATCTCTAGCAAGAACTGAATCTTGTAATACTTTGTCAAGGACTACCTTATGAGCTGGCGAGATGCGCAGTAACTCAAATAATGAAATTTGAGCTGGAGTTTGCTTCAACTAATCCACCATATTGTAAATGCTAGTTGTTGAAGGGGGATTTGAAGGTACCCCTTTCAATGTGACCTTTGATCTTCTAGTGATGACATCACCATTTTTACTTGTGGGATTTATTGCGATTGTAGCCATTATGTCATCTCCTACACTGAGTGCATTTATGGCATAATCAAATGCGACATTAGTATAATTGGCAGTATGGTTTTGTGCATTGGAACTTGAAGCCTTTCCTTTGTCATGCTTGATAAAGGGATCCTTGAAGATGTATGATCTATGTTTAGTGTTTTACTAGCATCCACAATAATGTCACCTTGATCAATGAGTGTTGGCATTATGTGAACCGACATGAAGACATAATGATATTGTATGTTGTCATTGATGTCAATATGGGGCATAGTGTGAACTAGCACATGTGATAAGTAAAGAGAGAGGAACTGGCATATGTGTGAACCGGTTTATATGCCAAAGTGAAGCGACATATTTGTTCAAGGTGAACCGGCATGTAGTTATGGGAATCGGCACATGGAAGCACTATATGACTACCAGTTGGTAGGCAGCTTCCACTTTGAGGTTTCCGGTTGGAGTACCTCAAGTCTGTGTGACTCAATCGGTGATCTTTGTGTGATGAGTTAGTAGTATGATGGGGAACAGATCATGTTGCCATGTAAGCTCTATGTGTGTGAAGGATCTTGCATGAAGATGACTATTCCTATCTACCTTGGGAATGTGTGAAGTCTATCAAATGGTGATAACACGTGATGGGTTATCAGCCGCCATGAAAACGGTGGATAATGGACGATGGAGAATGTCATGAGATCGATTCAAGACTGGTGCATTTAATGTAGTATGATTCAACGATCACGATCAAACCGTTTGAATTTCTCAAACCTAACAGGTTTAGGGTTTAGGGTTTTTGCTACCGACCTGTATGTTTCCTATAAGGTCGATGTTGGGTTTCTATCTAAGGTTGTTGGCAAAAGTTGTGAGTGTGTGTCCAAGGAAAGTGATACGTGATTCTTGCCAGACCAAAGGAGAGAAGAGATACCTGCAAAGTGAATGTGCAAAAGGAAAAGAGGAGCCTAAATGGATCTGCATTAGCATTAGGTGTTGTTAACAGATCATTGTAATACCTATTGATCTCTAACCACTTCAACAGTTGTAAAATCCCCTAATAGGGTAGCCTTAACCGGCTTGATTCAAAATCCCTTAAATCGAGTGGTCTTAACCGGCTTGTTTCAAATCCCTTAACCAGGTAACTCGAGGCTAATGAGTTCTGAGAAGCTAGAGAAGCTTAGGAGATCCTTTCAGCTATTGAGTTCTTGAAATTCTCTAACAAGGTGACCCTATCGGGTTTAACCCTTAGCCGGGTATCCCTTAACCGGGTGATCCTTAACAGGATCGGTTCTTACCAGAACCTATTGTAATGTCCTTAACCGGACAAGGCTCCTAACAGAGCGGACCTCTAAAGAGTTCAAAAATAACTCGTGGGTATTCATCCCCACTGTGGTTTTTCCCAGTTGGGTTTCCATGTGAAAATTATGTGTGTCATGTGAAATGCTTTTGTCTTGTGATGCTTTGTTTTATCTGTTAAGCACATGAAGGTTCTATGTTTTATGCCTGTCTATAAAACATATTGAACTCATTGTTGTGAAGATCTGATGGTCAAGTTTACTGGTTTATGCATGAGAATATAATGATACTATAGTATTGAGTAAAGAGGAAAGCTCATTGAGTGACCGGTTCATGACTGATTGAGCTATACTAGATGTTACCGGTTGCACTTTGTTTTACTAGTATCACTGTTTATCAGTCATTTGGGGTATTTGCTGTCAAACCGGTTTTTAACTATTTTTGTGTTTGTACTGATTCACCCCCCCTCTCAGTACCAGTTTGGTACTAGTGGTTCATCATTGAGTTATCAATTGGTATCAGAGCACTCCAGGTCCTCTATGTTGTAAGCTTAACTGCTTGAGGAAAAGATCCTAGTCTAATGATGAAGAGGGAAGGTCCAAAGTTTAACAGGGAAAATTTTGGTATATGGAAAGACAGGATGAAGATATTCATCAAAAGCATGGGTGTTCAACACTGGAGTTATGTTGAAAATGTATATGTTGTTCCTACCGGTACTCTCACCGATGACCAAAAGAGAGAGATACAAGAAAATGGGCAAGTCATGGAAGCTCTCATCAGTAGTCTATCTGACATTGAGTTTATTGATGTTCAGGACAAGGCAAATCCCAAAGAGGTATGGGATGCTCTTGAAAATATCTATGGTGGTGATGAGCATGTAAACAGGCTAAGGAAGAGAGCTTGAGAGGAAAGTTTGAAGACATGCGAATGGTTGAAGGAGAGACCATTCAGCAGTATGGAATAAGAATCAAAATAGTTGTTGGAGAAATAAAGAGTGCAAGTGGAAAAATAGAAGATTCCACTATGGTAAGTAAAGTCCTGAGATCCCTGTTGCCGGTCCATGCAATAAGGGTTGCTGCTATTCAAGAGCTGAGATCAATAGACAAGTCTAAGGCATCCTTGGACTCCATCATAGCCAAGTTGACAGCCTATGAGCTGAATAGTTTTGCTGGTAGTGTTCAAAAGATAGAATCAACTTTTAAAGCTTCTACTATACCATCCAGAAAAGGAAAAGAGGCTAGCACTAGTGGGGAACCTAATCAGAATAGAGAAATGAAGGATGAAGAGTTTCTGATGGAATTTGAAGCTCTTCTTGCCAGGAGATTTCCAAAAGGGACCGGTAAATACAAAGGTAAGCTTCCTTTGAAATGTTTCTCCTGTAACTAGATAGGACATCTTGCTATGAACTGTCCTAATAGTGACAACAAGGATTAACCGAAAAGGTTCAAGAAATTCAAAGCAGGAAAGCGGAGAAATTATTTTGTGGTAGTTGATGAAGGTGTCACAAATGAGGAATCAAAAATGAATAGAATGAAGACATTGTGTTTGTTGTATAAAGGAAGATGTGGTAGATAAGAAGGCTCTTGTCTCCCGGTTTGATTATTCCAATGAGTGGATCATTGGCAGTGGCTGTTCTCACCATATGATTGGTGACCAGAGCAAGTTTCTATCCTTAGAGGAGTATGATGGTGGTGTGGTTCACTTTGGCAATGATGCACCATGCATGGTCAAAGGCAGAGGGTCCATCTCTTTGAATGGAAAGAGTAGTGCTGACAATGTGTACTGGGTTGATGGTCTTAGACACAACCTTCTAAGTGTTGCCCAGCTAAATGATAGTGGTCTCACTCTGCAATTCAAGAATGGAGTTTGCAGAATCAAAGGTAAAGATGGTAAATTGGTAGCCACCGGCATGCAGACTAAAGGTAACCTATTTCATTTGAATGCAAATATAAGTACATGTCTTATGGCTAAGCTTGATGATAGCTGGATATGGCATAGGAGATTCTTCCATGTGAACTTTGATAACATTGTGAAGGCTAGTAAGATCAAGGTAGTTAGAGGGTTGTCGGTGCTGAGCAAACCGGATAATACCTTGTGTAGAGAATGTCAATTGGGGAAAATGTCTTCCTCAACCTTTAAAGGTAAATCTTTCACTGCTGACAACTTGCTTGATCTTGTGCATACTGATTTATGTGGTCCTATGAAAACTAGAAGTGTGCAGGGTGATAGGTACTTCATGATTCTCACTGATGACTGCTCAAGAATGATGTGGGTCACATTATTAAAAGACAAGTCTAAAGCTTTTGGGAAATTCAAAGCTTTCAGAGCATTAGTGGAGAAGGAAAGCGGTAAAAGGATCGAATGTCTCAGAACTGATCAAGGAGGGGAATTCACTTCCAGTGAATTCAACAAGTATTGCAAAGAATTTGGCATCAAGAGACAGCTGTCTGCCCCCCGGACTCCACAACAGAATGGCCTAGCAAAGAGGAATAACTGGACTGTGGTTGAAGCAGCTAGAACCATGTTGATCCAAGGAAAGGTTGCTCACACCTTTTGGAGAGAAGCGGTGAGCACTGCAGTCTACACTATGAATGGGGTACTCATCAAAAAGGGTAAGGACAAAACTCCTTATGAGTATTGGACCGGTAAGACACCCGTGGTTAACTACTTTAAGGTATTTGGTAGCAAATGTTACATCAAGAGGAGTGAACACTAAGGTAAATTTCAAGCTAAAGGTGATGAGGGAATATTTCTAGGATATTCCACCAAGAGTAAAGCTTTCAAGTGCTACAACAATAAGACTGGGAGAATTATGTAAAGCATCAATGTAAGAGTTGATGAATCCTTTGAGAAGACTGAGGAAACTGACAGTGAGAAAGCTATAAATGAACTGGTTGCAACCTTCTAGGAACCGGTTGTCAGTCAACCGAGTACCAGTAACAGTGTTCCTGAACTGGTGAATGTTGATACTGATGAAGATGAGGATGAAGAAGAAAAGCAAGAAGAACTAGTTAGGACCATTCCTCGGTATGTCAAGTTGAATCATGATCCCAAGCATATAATAGGTGATAATGATGCAGGAATCCTTACCAAAAGAAAGATCAGAGAAAACTCATGTATGATCTCTAAATTTGAGCCTAAGTCATTCAAAGAGGCTCATAAAGATGAAGACTGGATCAAGGCAATGGAAGAAGAACTTGACCAGATAGAGAAAAATAGTACATGGTCCTTGGTACCTAGACTAGAACATAAAAATGTCATTGGCACCAAATGGGTGTTTAGAAATAAGTGGAATGAGGATGGCACAGTGATTAGGAATAAAGCTAGACTGGTATGCAAAGGATATGCTCAAGAAGAAGGTGAAGACTATAGGGAAACCTTTGCTCCTATAGCCAGATTGGAAGGAGTTCGTATGCTTCTTGCATATGCAGCTTTTAAGAGATTCAAGGTATATCAAATGGATGTAAAATCTGCATTCCTAAATGGTGTACTTGAAGAGGAGGTGTATATTGAGCAACCAGATGGGTTTACCCTATCTGAAGACAGTGACATGGTATGTAGGCTACATAAAGCATTATATGGTCTAAAGCAAGCACCTAGGGCATGGTATGAGTGCCTACATTCCCATCTTGTGAAGATTGGATTTGAGAGAACAAGTGAAGATAGCAATATCTACTTGAAGTCTGAAGGAGATCAGATTTTGATCTGTGAAGTTTTTGTTGATGACATCATCTTTGGTGGAGATGACAAGATGAGTCATGAATTTGCTGATGAGATGAAGAAAGAGTTTTAGATGTCACTCATAGGGGAGATTAAGTTCTTCATTGGACTACAGATCCAGCAGATGAAAGATGGAATCTTCATCACTCAGTCCAAATATGTCAAAGAGGTGTTGAAGACTTTTGGCATGGAAGATAGCAAACCGGTTGGTACACCGATGGTGATGAGTTGCAAATTGACAAAGGAGGATGATTCTGCACTGGTTGATGAGAAGGAATACCGATCAATGATTGGCAAGTTGCATTATGTAGTGCATAGTAGACTGGATATTGCACATGCAGTTGGCATCATTGCAAGGTTCCAGAAGAGTCCAAGAGAATCTCACTTGAGTGCAGTCAAGCGGATTCTTAGGTATCTGAAGGGAATAGTTGACTATGGATTGTGGTACCCATACAACAATAATTTCAATCTGAAAGTATTCACAGATGCTGATTGGGCCAGTAATGTGGATGACCGGAAGAGCACAACTGGTGGTGCATTCTTTCTCGATGGTAGACTGGTCTCATGGATGAGTAAAAAGCTGAGTTGCATCTCTCAGTCTACAGCGGAAGCGGAGTATGTTGCAGCTTTCATGAACTGCACTCAGACAATCTGGATGAAGCATGTACTGGAAGGCTTCAAGATCCCTATATCTGAATCGGTAAGTATATTCTGTGATAACACAAGTGCTATCAATACATCAAAAAATCCGGTTTTACATTCTAGAACCAAGCATTTTGAGCTTAAGTATCATTTCTTGAGGGAAAAGGTTCAGAATAAAGAGATTGCACTGGAGCATGTGTCCAGTAAGGAGCAGTTAGCAGACATATTCACCAAGCCTCTCCCAAAGACAACATTTGTGCATTTGAGAGGTGAATTAGGGTTATTGCCCCTTCAGGAGGTGAACTAAAAGTGATTGTTCCACATCAATTAGGTACTGAAAAGACAAAGTTTTGGTTGATTGGTGTGTTTATGGATGCTACTCCTCAGGGGGAGCAACATGATGAAACAGTGATGATTGTACATCCACTTTGGCATTGTTGCCAAAGGGGGAGAAGGAGTGAAGCGAAAAGATATCTACAGCAAATGGGGAGAAGATGTGAAGTAGAGAAGATATCTTTTGTATATTGCCATCAATGCCAAAGGGGGAGATTGTTGGCATTATGTGAACTGGCATGAGCCTTATGTGAACCGGCATGAAGACATAATGATATTGTATGTTGTCATTGATGTCAATATGGGACATAGTGTGAACCGGCACATGTGATAAGTAAAGAGAGAGGAAGCGACATATGTGTGAACCGGTTTATATGCCAAAGTGAAGTGGCATATTTGTTCAATGTGAACCGTCATGTAGTTATGGGAACCAGCACATGGAAGCACTGTATGACTACCCGTTGGTAGGCAGCTTACACTTCGGGGTTTTTGGTTGGAGTACCTCAAGTCTGTGTGACTCAATCAGTGATCTTTGTGTGATGAGTTAGCAGTATGATGGGGGACAGATCGTGTTGCCACATAAGCTCTGTGTGCGTGAAGGATCTTGCATGAAGATGACTATTCCTATCTACCTCAGGAATGTGTGAAGTCTATCAAATGGTGATAACACGTGATGGGTTATCAGCCACCATGAAAATGGTGGATAATGGACGATGGAGAATGTCTTAAGATCGATTCAAGACTAGTGCATTTAATGCAATATGATTCAATGGTCAGGATTGAACCGTTTGAATTGCTCAAACCTAACAGGTTTAGGGTTTAGGGTTTTTGCTACCGACCTATATGTTTCCCATAAGGTCAATGTTGGGTTTCTATCTGAGTTTGTTGGCAAAAGTTGTGAGTGTGTATCCAAGGAAAGTGATACATGATTCTTGCCAGACCAAAGGAGAGAAGAGATACCTACAAAGTGAATGTGCAGAAGGAAAAGAGGAGCCTAAATAGATTTTCATTAGCATTAAGTGTTGTTAATAGATCATTGTAATACCTGTTGACCTCTAACCACTTCAACAGTTGTAAAATCCCCTAACAAGGTAGCCTTAACTGGCTTGATTCAAAATCCCTTAAATCGGGTGGTCTTAACCAGCTTGTTTCAAATCCCTTAACCGGGTAACTCGAGGCTAATGAGTTCTGAGAAGCTAGAGAAGCTTAGGAGATCCTTTCAGCTATTGAGTTCTTGAAATCCTCTAACAAGGTGACCCTACCGGGTTTAACCCTTAATCGGATATCCCTTAACCGGGTGATCCTTAACAAGATCGGTTCTTACCAGAACCTATTGTAATGTCCTTAACCGGACAAGGCTCCTAATAGAGCAAACTTCTAAAGAGTTCAAAAATAGCTTGTGGGTATTCATCCCCATCGTGGTTTTTCCCAGTTGGATTTCCACGTGAAAATTATGTGTGTCATGTGAAATGCTTTTGTCTTGTGATGCTTTGTTTTATCTGTTAAGCACATGAAGGTTCTATGTTTTATGTCTGTCTATAAAACATACTGAACTCGTTGTTGTGAAGATCTGATGGTCAATTTTACTTGTTTATGCATGAGAATATAATGATATTGTAGTATTGAGTTAAGAGGAAAGCTCATTGAGTGACCAGTTCATGACTGATTGAGCTATACTGGATGTTACCGGTTGCACTTTGTTTTACCGGTATCCCTATTTATCAGTCATTTGGGGTATTTGTTGTCAAACTGGTTTTTGACTATATTTGTGTTTGTACTGATTCACGCCCCCCTCTCAGTAGCAGTTTGGTACTAGTGGTTCATCATTGAGTTATCAATGAGATCTTGTATGAGGTTCTTTAGTTTGTAGCAACTTGTTGTCTTGTGACCTTTATTACGGTGGTATTCACAAAAATCATTGTCATTCCACCAAAAGGGCTTAAATGGACCTGGCTCATAGGGCCCAACTTCTGGTAAAGTTATGGCATTACTCTATATCATTTTTTTGAGTGCTGATTCAATAGGTTCACCAAGGGGTGTAAAGCTTCTTCTGGGTGTGCCTGCCCTTGGTGGTCTTGGATTTCTTAACTGCAGTGCATTGGTGTTGTTTATCTAAGTTTGATTCTTACTGGTAAGATCAACTGGTCCTTGTAGAGATACTACTAGTTGAGCTCTTTTTACAAGACGAGAATCAACAACTCCATCATTTGTGACATTCTTATTCTTAGGCCAAAATTTTGGCCTTTCATTGTTTGTACTTGTGTTTGGCCCATAATCTTTGTGGTGTTTCAGTATCCCTTGCTCTAATAGGCCTCTTTCACATTTGATTCCTTATGTCTTTAAAATTGTTTAGGCATACTCAATTAGAGGTACAAGATTTTCATTGAAAATGTCTACTTGCTCAGCTTTAGGGATGTGATTAAGACATTTGTGGTATAAACCTCTCCATCTTTGCAAGAATGTAGTGAATTTTTCTCCTTCCTTTTGCTTTGTTTCACATAAATCCATCAAGGTAACTGGATTATCTATATTGAATGCAAAGTTTGATATGAATAACTTAGCCAGTTTGCCCCACAAAGCAATCTTAGGTGGGAGGCGTGAAAACCATTCTAATGCTATCCCTCCAAGAATTTTGGAAAATAGCCTCATTAAGTATGTATCATCTCGGGCTACCTCGGTACATGTCGTGAAGAATTATTTGACATGATCTTGAGGAGCACCGTTCCCTCTATATTTGTCGAACCTTGGAGTTTCAAAATGCATGGGAAAAGGTGACATGTATGACTTTTTGTCAAAAGGATATGGATGGAGGTCCTCCATTGTATAGCTCTTTTTATCATTGACTGTTTACATACTGGTTATCTCTTTCTAAAGATTCTCCATTTATTGAGTCGAGATGTTTGTTTACATAAATGGTGTACTGACTTCATGAGTGTTTCCTACAAAGGGGATAGTATTGGAGTATCTTTGAGCTTGCTGGAATGTAGACTAACCATGTAGTTGTATACCATAAGTCCCACTAGGCGGTGTAAAGTATGCAAATTGTGCATTGAAATTCAACTTAGTTGAGCTAGTTATTACTTGATTCACATTTTGGCCACTATAGGTGGATCCACATGAAATTGAAGGTTGAGTTATACTTGTTGAAGCAGGGTTTTAAGCTATTATAGCTTGCATTGTTATACTAGGCATTGTCTGATATGTAACATTAGTACTTGCTAATGCAACTGTTGATGGTGGTGAAGTTGTAGTAGCTTGAGTATTTTTAGATACATCCTAGGTTGATGTATCAAGTGTTGCTTGAGTATGTGTAACAATAGGTACTTGAGGAACATTTTGATTCCATGTCACACCTAGCAGCAATATAATGAAAATGTCCACCCCTGGAGGTAATTTGGCCCCATTTTGGACTAATAGTTTGAGATATCTGTCTCTATCATTATTGATGAGAGCGTTGAGAATCATAAGCATTGGAGGATCTTGTTGGGCTGCTTCCAATTCTTCTTTTGTCAAATTATGTTGTATTTCATCAATGGAAGGCATCCTATTTGTGTTTATTGATAAGGTTGTAGGTCTCTGAACTGGTGTTTTTTTATTTGTGGACAATTTCATATTCTATGTTGGGTTAAGAAAAGGGTCATTATTAGGTTCCTTCTGATGTTTCTCCTTTTGAGTACATGTTAATGACATGAATGTTATTTCAACGTGATCTTGACTCTTTAAGACTCTCTAAAATGCAAATGCAAGACTCAACTAAATGTAGCTAGGTATGCTTCTAAGACTTTCTAAACACTAAAATGTAGACAATGCAATCTATGAGTGAAGACTTGCTATCAAGGATTTCAAAATTCAAACACAAGATCTTCAACGTATTGCCGAAATGCTTCAAATTATGCCTCTTCTTTTATTTGATTTTCGAGGTCTATGTCAATTTGTACTGACTTTTGAACTTCCTCATCTATGACAACTTGGACTATGTCGAATTGGTCTTTATCAACTATCAATTCCTCAACAAGTATGTTTAACCCATCAATTATTTCTAATTGAATGTTGTTTGACCCAAGATTGGGTTGCTCAAATGGGAAATTTTTGTTTCCTTTTAGAACCATATGCTAAAGATTACAATGCAAAATATATGGAGCCTAGGAATGATTGATACTTTTCTTTAAGGACTCTAACAAGGATTTAGAAACTCTGCTATGGTATTTTCAACCAATTGTCTGATGGCTTCCTTTTGAGCTGCCTTTTTTTTAATCTTTTTCCTCAATTTTTCATCAAGACGGACAGATTTCTAGATCTCATTATCTGTGATGGTTTCAACTATATCACATTGAGCATGATCAACTTTAAGTTTCCAAGCAAGGTTGTCCAAACTATCAATTATTGCTAATTGGTCGCTGTTGGGTCCAAGATTGGGTTGCTCAAATGGAAATTCACCATCTCCTTTCAGACCCATGTATTGAGGTATGTTTCTTTGACTCTAATGCAATACTGAATTCTATATGAGTGGATGTTGATAATAAGATGAAACTATAAAGATCTAGTCAACTACTAAGAGGGGGGGGTGAATCAGTAGATAGAAAATAAACTAAACTTTCACCAAACAAACTTTCAACTCTGAATCAAATCACTAAACTAACCAGTTTAGTCTTTGTATCAAAAACTACAACTGCACTGTCAAACTTTACCGGTTGACCAAAACATTAATGATACAATGCAATAGATCTGAAACTCAAATACTATTTAACCAAAACATTAAACCACTTCACTTAATACTATTAATAACTCATTTTAGATCATTTCCAATCATCTAAATATATCTATGCAGATTTACTAGTCATACATATCAACCATATAAAAAACACATCCACAAAATCATTCACCACTTGACATAATGATTTATCACATGGAAACCCAAATGGGGAAAACCACGGTGGGGATGAATACCCACAAGTATTTTGAACTCTTCTGAAGTTTGCAATGTTAGGAGCCAAGTCTTGTTAGAAGCTTTTACAAAAATGTCATGTTAAGAACAGATCCAATTAAGGACCACCCAGTTAAGGGATTGACTACAATACCCTGTTAGTCCCAACCGATGTTGAGAGGGGAGGGGTGAATCAACACTTTACCGGTTTTATCCAATTAAAAATTTTAACTTAAGTTTTCACTAACTTAACATTCATCAATATAAATAACTACTGCAAAAGAATAAGCATGCATGAAAAGATACACAGTGACACCGAGATTTATCTCATGGAAACCCAAATGGGAGAAAACTGCGGTGTGAGTAGGAACTCACAAAATTTGTACTCTTCTGGAGTATGTCCGGTGAGGAGCCATCCCTATTAGGAGATTACAAGGAAACTATTAGGTGCCACCCAGCTAAGGGATAAAGGTAGCCTTGTTAAAGGTCTTAAGATCATCAATTAATATGACACTGAGTTCAGGGGATTTTACAATGGGACCTGTTAAAGTCCACCCTATTAAGGGATTTTAGTTGTAATGGTTAGAAAGCAACATAAAGATGATCTACTGAAGTGGTTATTGATAGCTTGATCAGATCACACTGAAAATCATACTATATCTACATTAGTTGTATCTACTCTGCACAATACCGGTTTCCTGAATATACCTTTAGCTCTGCACTCTATCAATTTACTAATCCTTGGCTCTGCACTCTGCTAGTCCTATGTCACTCGACTCTGCAATCTGTTCTACTCCTTTGTGTTCACTTTCACATATCACTTTTTGCATAAGCAACAACATCATCAAAATGAATTATGTGAATTTATTACCCTTTGGATCTGTCCCCAACTTTCCCTCCAAAACATTCTATTCAAAATTTTGTTACCATGCCATAAATCACTCTAGAAATCATTGCAGGAATCTCTGTCGAGATAGTTGTTCATGTGGATAAGTCCGCCAGTTGACTGGAGAAGACTGTCGGTTTAATTGGATGTTAACTGAATGTTACCAGTCTGTTGGTTACAGACTCTACCGGTGTACCGATAAAAAAACTACCTATTCGATTACCTTCTGT
This sequence comes from Cryptomeria japonica, assembly GCF_030272615.1. Lineage (NCBI taxonomy): Eukaryota > Viridiplantae > Streptophyta > Pinopsida > Cupressales > Cupressaceae > Cryptomeria > Cryptomeria japonica. Next base: position 477,879,741 of record NC_081414.1, on the reverse strand, counting down.
ATACCGATCTGTTCACTTCTTAGTCAATTGACTTCTTGTGTGCCGGTCTACTCACTGCTTTTTGGTTGACCTCTTCTGTGCTGATCTACTCACTGATCGTCGGTTGACCTCCTATGTGCTGGTCTACTCACTGCTTATCCTGTCTACACATTGCTTAGCCAGTTAACCTCTGTATACTGATCTACTTACTATCAATAGGTTGTGAAGACTTGGGAAGATGATGTTGCCAACAATGACAACCATATCATTCACCGGTCATACAAAATGCACCAAAATGCCAACAAACTCCCCCTTTGGCATTGGTGGCAAATACTTCAAAATTGTGTCGGTTCTGGCCCCTGTTTCTGACCCCTGTAACACACAATGTACAAGTCTCCAAAATTCCCCCTTTTGCCATCAATGGCAAAGACTATATAAAATAATGTGTCAAAGTAAAGCAAAAATTGTTGGTATTTTGATGATGTTTTGATTGTCATTGATGGACACACACTTACTTGATGTATGAGTTATGCTCAATCAGTAGTTGTTCCAATTGGTATTGTATGTCATTGAATGTGTAGTCTTTAGACTATTGGTATTTTGTAGAAGATGGTTTACCGGTCACAGATTGACTGAAGACCCCAAGCGGTACGAGGATCTCAAGTGGAACAAAGGACCCGAGCGGTAGTCAATTTTTTATTAGAACACTACAATATTCTAGTCTTCATTTTTGACAATCGGTAATCAATATATTATATTAACCAATACATATATGTGATGAGTTACCAACCCGTATTATTGTAATGTGTGATGAGTTATCATCCACCGACACTTTGGCGGTGTTTTTGTGTCGTGTTACCAAATGTGTCTAGATGCACTTTACCTAGGAACTTGTAGTCTAATCTTATTGAACTGACATGAAATCAAATTCCTTTATAAGGACATCATGTCTAGGTTTTATGTGACATAGAGAAGGAAAGGTTATTATGTGCGATCATTGAAGAGAAGGTTAGGTCTGTGTGAAGAGATAGAGTGTGCAGATATAGAAGACTAAAGTAATGCTGGAATGCATTAACAAGGAGCTGTCAAGGATCTAATTAAGCATACTATGCTATTATCTAGATTATTCACTTGTTGATTACTCACATCTTCGACAAGTCTAAAGCCCTTAACCGGGTAGGCTCAGCAAAGCCTTTGTAAATCCTCTAACAAGCTAGTTCACAACTATGGATCTTAAATCCTCTAATGGGTAGTCTTTAACAGGACTTATCTCCTAACAGAGATTTAGATTCCTAACAGTATCTGTTCTGGTGAAGAACATTGTATGACCTTAACCGGTCTGACCTTAAACGGTCTGGTTCCTATTCTACAAATAGTTACTTGTGAGTTTTTGCTCACTGTGGTTTTTCCCATTTGGGTTTCCACATCAAATATCTTGTGTTATGGTGACTGTTCTTTTGTGGGTGAATGCTTTGTTTGCTATTTGGTTTGCATTTATCTTAACCGGTTTATTAGTGAATCAGCTGCATCGGTTATCTGCTAAACTAATTAAGATTTTGCTTACAGTATTTTTTGGAATGCTAATTCACCCCCGCTCTTAGTATTATCAATTGGTATCAGAGCCAACCTTTCTATAGGTCTAACCACTTGGAAGGAGATATGGGGGAATACAATGAGGGAACTTACTCATCATCTCACTCAGATTGAGAGAGCCTATGATGAACTCAAAGTCAAGTATAAAGCCTCTTTGGCCAAGAGAAGAGAGCATGCTGAGAAACTAATGGAACTTATTGAAAATATCTCTTCTGATGAAGCAGACATGGATGCCCTAGTTGAAGAAGTTGAAAAACTAAATGAATCTAAAGCCAACCTGAGAAGGGAGTTGGAAGGACTGACTATCAGAATGTGTCAGGAGCTTGAGAACAAAAGGAAAGTTGAAGATCTGGTAAAAGACAAAGATCATGAGATCTTGAAGCTGAAGCAAGAAATCAGTACCCTTACCGCTCATCTCTAGGAGAGTAAAGTGGAGAAAGAAAAAATGCAAGGTGAACTAAACATGGCTATTTCTGAGAATGCAACCTTGATGGAATCCAATGCTGCTATTTCCAAGGAACTTACTGAGTCAAAGGAGATACTTTCCAAATTCAATCAGAGTACTGCTAAGCTAGAATCAGCAAAGCCAACAAAGGATAGCACTGGACTTGGTTTCTCTAGGTATGAGGAAGGTGAGACCTCTAGAACAAAAGCTGAAGCATCAAAGAAGCAACCGATATCCAAGGGAAAAGGTAAGCAAAAATTTAAACATGTTTGCTTTAATTTTCTCAAAGAGGGACATACTACCAATGTGTGTAGAAGCAAGGCCTAAAACAATTATCTTGGAACCAAAAACACAAATTTATCTAGCACGTCGCCCATTATACCCTCACTGTTGATACTCTTTACCATCAAGTCTAGATGGTACTCTTCTTCGTTGCCTTGATCGTAATGAATCTGACTCTGCTTTACACGAGATTCATGAAGGTATCTGTGGAACACATTCAAGTGGTCCTACTCTTTCTAATAAAATTATAAGAATGGGATATTACTAGCCGACGATGCAAAAGGAATCTTATCTATTTGCAAAGAAATGTCCTAAATGCCAAATCCATGGCAATCTTATACATGCACCAGCACAGGAATTATAGCCATTTACAACATCTTGGCCTTTCTGTTAGTGGGGACTGGACTTAGTAGGCAAAATACACCCCTCATCTTCAAATGGACACAAGTTCATTATCACTGCAACAAAGTATTTTACAAAATGGATTGAAGTAGTCACAATGACCATAATCACTGGAAAACAAACTGCCTCTTTTATTCTCAATTATCTGATCTGCAGTTATGACATTCATAGTTCTATCATCACAGATAATGGATGTCCCTTCGAAAACCAGGATGTGCAAGAATTATGTGAATGATTAAAAATCCAACATCATTTCTCTATGCTTTACTACCCATAGGGGAATGGTCAAGCAGAGGCATCGAATTAAATAATATTGAAAATCCTCAAGAAAACAGTAAACAATGCAGGAAAGGATTGGCATGTGCAACTCAATCCAACACTTTGGGCATACAGGACTAGTATTAGGACACCTATAGGAGCTACACCATATTAATTGGTGTATGGATCAGAAGCAATCCTACCTCTTGAGGTAGAAATTCCATCACTCAAAGTATCTTTGAAAGGTCTCATTCCAGATGAGGAGTATCGCATAAACAGATTGCAAGAACTAGAGCTTCTGGATGAAAAATGACAACATGCCTATAATCAATTCAAAGTATACCAGCAATGCATGTGCAGAAGCTACAACCATTGAGTCATCCCATGGCATTTTAAATTGGGTAATCTCATACTCAGAAAATCCCAGAAATCAACAGGATCGAGAAAATAAGGGGAAGTTTGAACCTAACTGGTTGGGTCCCTATGTCATCATCTCAGCCTATGGATCAGGTGCCTATCAGCTAACAACTTCAGAAGGCGATGTGCTTGATGAACCAACCAACAACATCCATCTGAAGAAATACTATACTTGAGTGGTCTAATGCATGGAAAAAGTGAAAAATACAAAAAAAGAAAAAGAAAAAAGAAAGAAAGGTGCAATAAAACAAATAGTGAAAACCTAGCAATAGGCGCTACTTGTGAGGGAACAACTCATCTATCTATCTTTTCTCATATCTTTTTATCAGAAGTCAAAAACCCCTAGCCATCACCCAACACTTTATCAAACTAGCATTATCCAGGACACACTTAGTGTAGTCACTGTCCTTCCTTATCTAAATATCAATTCCTCATATCCCACCATGACTTGGTAATCATTGTACATATCCACATCAATCGGTATTTATAAATAGGGGCAATATTCTTTTGACTTCAAGGAAATTTTGACAAACAAGCAAGCAAAAATTGCAGCATGCTATGTGTGTGAAAAAGTGGTCTGTAGCTGCAAGCACAACACTTCAATTAAGTCATTACATGTATGGTTAGTAAATAAATAATCAATAAATAATAAACCATAACAAAGCGACTAATTGCCTTGTAAAAGATGATAGTATAAGATTGCTCTCAATTTTTTTTATAAGCAATACCAATGACTAGACTACACCAAGATGAAGGATTTAATCTATATGATATTAACTATATGGATGCAAAATAGATGAATAATTCAAGCAATAACGAATTCAAGCAATATGGATTCAAGCAATAATGAATAAACTAAATATGGATGCAAATAATCTAAAAAAAACAATGATCTTCAATGACTCCAGAGCGAAATTAGTGTGATAATAATCTCCAAGTGTGTTCTCAAAAATCTCTGGGGTGAATTGAAATGAGAGCTAAAGATTGAATTTATAGAGAATTGCAAGAGAGAAGCTCAATTTAGGATTAATTGAAAATAATTGAGAAATCAGGTTTAGTTAACCTTGAGATAGATTCCAATTATAGTTTAATTGAAATGCATTTAGATAAGAAGTTCAAGTTGCATTAGAAATAATATTAAATTAATTCCATGCATTTGTGATAAAAATAGATAATTCCATGCATATATTTGATTTATTCAAGAAAAAGGTTTTTTCAATGCAACTGAACTTCTTTTTCTGAAAAGCTTTGAGTTCCAATTTTAGAGAATAATCAATAATTCAATTTAATTGCTTTTTTGATTTCAAGTTCTAAATTTAGAAAAAGAAATAATATCTCAAGTTTGATTTCTCTCTCAATTCAATTCTTTTTGTTTAATTTTCAATTGAACTCTTGCTTTGTAACTAATTCCTCTTTTGTAATAAATTAATTCCTTTTGCATGATTAAATGAAAAATTTATTAATTAATTAAATATGCAAGGATATTTAATAAATAAAAATAGGATAATTGATCAAAATGATATTCTTGGAAATGATTCAATTAATTAAATAAATATTTAATTAATATTGAGTAATTGATTTGCCATGTGATATTTGATGATTAAAGAATTAATAATGTGCTCAAGGTTGATTTAATTGCCTTTGGTTAGGACCTTGGTGATGTTCTCAAGATTAGGGGCCCATGGGTTAGATGACCATTTTTAGGGTATTACATTTGCCCCTCTTTGAATTAATGTGTGAGCAGCGCGTTGGTTCAAAGAATATGTGATGTCTAGGAGATGCCAGTTTTGAACTTGATTGATCACGAACCAGATGAAGAGCAAGGTGTTTAGCTTGATTCAAAATGATGAAGCTGAATGAAGTCTGATTAAAGCGATTCCGATCCTGAACTTGATTGAACTGAGGAACAATAGAAAACAAAAGATATCGAACTTGAACTTGATTGATCAAGAAGTGGATCTTATTGATCTAGAACTTGATTTATCTAGACACAGCGAGCGAAGATAAAAATCTATCTTGAACTTGATTGATCAAGATACGATGAGCAAAAAATAAACTGTCCAGCTTGATTCGAAGCGATGAAACTGAACACCTGCTTAGATTTAGCATGTGATCAAAGATACTCTTTAAAATTTTGATTGAGTTTAAACAAATAACCAGCTTGATGAAAAGAGATGAAACTAATTAACGTTAAGAGATTGATTCAGATGAAAGACAAATATCAGCTTGATTTGAAGCGATGAAACTGATATGCCCCTAGCAATTGATTCGATTCAAATGATCGAGAGATCTCAACTTGATGTGAAGCGATGAAGCTAAGATGCCCCTTCGCAATAAGGACTTGTTTGATTTTCTTTAGTTGAAAATATTTTTTTGCTCAACTTTTGATAAAGATTAAAAAAAAAAATCTCAACGTGTGAGATGTGAGATCATAAGGTCGTGAGTATGCCCCCTCGGGAATGAAATCGAAAGATAATGAGGGTACATTATAGGCAATTGTTGCTGATGATAATTTATTTGAGCACAAATTGATACTGAGGAATTTTTTAAAATTTGGCGATTATGTTGAATTGATCGCAAAGTTGATTTGTAGAATAAAAATTGAGATTCAACATTAATTGATGAGAAATTGAGCGCAATTTGAAGAAAGAATGAGGATTTGATGAAGAAAGCGCTGAGTGGTCCAAATTTTGAAATTGACTAGTAAAATGATCTCAAATTTTGATTTTGATCCCGAAAATGGAATCAGAATGGGCAAATTAGCTAAGGGTACAATTTTCATGTCCATTGGAGCAAGTTGAAAAATTAGGTTTTTGGCTATATATGAGAGGAAAGTGTCATTTTCAAATCATTTTAACCCTCCAAGTTCAAAAATTCAAAAAGCCTTCTGCGAAGAAAATGGTGGTCCCTACTCGTACGCATTGATTTGAGCACCAGAGACATCATAAATGACCCCAAAACTATGAGCCAACGGTAAGTGATCGATCTTAAGCCTCTTGATGTTTTCAATTTTGAATTTTTTTGCTCATTTTTCAAGTTTTTCGCATGTTTGGGGTCGGATTTCATGTTTTATCATGCGAGACAGGATTTTGTCTCATACAAGTAACTGTTATATTTTATTTTGTCATTTTAGGCCACTAGAATTATCATTCAGACCCTACCCGTGTATCGTACAACATGTCTGTAAAAAGACCATTTTGTTGTGCAAAGTCTAATAATGTGTCGTTTGGGAATATTTTATCGTACAAGAGCCATTCCTGACTCATACGAGATGCTACCTTTCTGTGTTTTGTCGTTTGGGAAACAATGGGCATTTTTGAAGATCTAAACTTGAAATTTTGATTTTGGCACTTGGCGTAGTTAGATTTGCGTGATGTTTTACTTCTCTTGTAGGCTCATTTGGAATGTTTTCTGATGCATCATTGTTGGATTTTTGCAGGTTCAATTACCTCCTGTGCTTTTTAGATGCATTTATCCTCCCACCATGGCATTAGTATGACATTTATCAAAGGTTGATCAGGCTCATATTGATTTGTGCAGTTTGACTCATCTTCTTGGTTTACCAGATATCCGTGTGAATCACAGTATGCTCACAACATTGGTTGAGCGTTTCCATTCAGAGCATAACACGTTTTATTTTCCAATGGGGGAGTTGACTATCACTCCCAAGGATGTATATAGGATCCTTTGTATCCCTTTTGTTGGGGATAAGGTGGATTATGATGCAGCATTGTTACCTGGACTACATGTAGTTAGACATGTACTCAGGGATCCAGACATTTTGACTCTTTCCATTAGTTGGGACATTATGATGAGCAGATACAACGAGGAGTTTCCGCAAATGTGTTCTAGCAAGATTTATTGGCTATTTTTTGATGCCAGATAGAGGGCACCAAGGTTTCCAGTGTGGATGGGGCAAGATGTTGATGAGATTGATGGAGACCCCTCAGAGGCTTGGCTGGGGTTCTTGTATATTGGCCCACATGTATCGTGAGATGCATGAGATTGCATATAGGGATGTCAGGAGCATGGCTACAGGTGTATTTATTTTACAATTTTGGGCTTGGGAGCACCTCCCAGTTTGTCGGCTGATAGTAGATGATAGTAGAGAGCTTGAGAAGCCAATTATATACAGGTATGCCAATTATGTCACATAGCCCCATCTAGGCAAGACCGATTTTTGGCGGTGGCAGTTAGATGACCTGATAGCCACAGTGTGGAGACCTTATAGAGGTTTAGAGCCATGGGATGACTGGCAGCTAGTTCATAGGGACCTTTTTGTTACGCACCCTCTTATCAAGAGATCGTAGATGATTGTTGTATCAGGGTGATGAGGCAGTATGGTCGACCTCAGGGGGTGTCGCAGAAGTATACAGCTTATGCACATTATGCGGATGAGGAGAGACATGGATGGTCTCCATGGTTGTCCTATGCTTTGGCTATGCAGGAGCTGACTAGTCTACAACACCTTAGATGGGACTATATCGATGATGTTGCAGATGCGGAGGTATTTCCCCAGTATGGAGATTGGTTTCAGTAGCATCCATTTCCTAGGTTTATAGATCTAGGTGAGAAATTGCCTACATAGAGGACATTGAGGATGATGCCCCTACACCAGGATAGGTCTAGGGATAGACACAGGGATGAGGATAGAGAGCCGAGGCTTAGATGTAGGTAGGTGGCGATCTTGGTGCTAGCAGCAACAAGGTTCCAGCTGGGGTTGGACAACAAAGGGGTGAGGGTGGATCCCTAGGGCATGTAGGAGTGAGATTGGGTGGAGCTGAGGAGGAGCGAGCAACTCTGAGATAGGTTTGAAAGTGGCATGAGGAGAAGGGTGGAGTTGGAGGTGGAGATGGGGGTGGAGAGCCTACGAGAGAGAAGGGGACTGACACAAGGCGGTCGATGAGAGCACGTCTTGCAAAGCTGCAATCACAGTTGACAGTGGCTCAGACTCAGCTGGCGGAGTGAGACCGATAGCTTGCCGATCTTAGGATTGAGCGTGATCACCAAATCTCAGAGATGAGAGCAGAGGTGAGAGTAGAGATAGAGGCCTTGCGACAGGAGGTCCTTCTCTAGACTAGTAGGGTAGCCTACTATGTTGCAGCATATAGCATTGCAATTCTAGTTGCGCAGTAGGTCATTCCCTACTCACAGTATATGGCAGGTTCAGAGGGAGATCGGGCACCTCGTCAAGATCTTGGTCACTAGGCTCCTCCTCCACCAAGCGATGAGGGAGAGGCCGAGAGCTAGATATTCTTTTTGTAGCTCAGATATTTTTTGTAGACACACCCATTTTTTTGTAGCCTATACGATTCTTGCTCCGATGGGAGTTTGTATATGTCATTCGACATCATTTTGTACTCTTAGACTTTATACGATATATATATATATATATATATATATATATATATATATATATATATACGAGATCCGATTTGAGTTCATCGTACTTGTGTTGATTCGTTTATGAGATGTTTTGTATATGCTTTATTCTATATGTATGCATTTCTTTTCAGTATGTAATGCAAATGATTATGGATGTCTATTTTTTTTTTTCTTTTCATATGCAAATAGATGAATGTGTAATGAGTAATATGAAATGCAAATTTTTATTTTCTATGCAATAAAATGAATGCACATGAGTGAATAATGAAATGTATGAATCTATATAAAATGTTTATGTATGCAGCTAAACATCTCAAAACACAAATACTCATGTTGGGACTGATTAAAATTGAGTCAAGTTTATAGGCCCATTTCAAAATTTTGCTCTGTATGTCAGAAAGGCATCTAAATAAGTCAGCTTGAAGTGCCTAGTTAGCAAGGGGGCAAAACGGAGCTGGTTGATTTTCAGAGGGTAAGGCTCGGGATTCATGTCCCACACCTTTCATTTGGCCTATTCAGTGATGTGCAACTTTCAGAATTTAGTTTGGAAAAGTTTACGAGGTACCCATTTTGAGGGGTGAGCTGGAAGTGCATTTTAGGCACAAATGCAGATTTTATTGAGTAGCCTACTTTGAGTGATTACATCTTTTTCCTTGTTGATTTTCATGGATAAATTAAAAGTGGATTCAATTATATGCATAAATGTGAGTCAGTCTGCAAAATTTCAAGTCTTGACGAATCCATTTGCTCAGTTTTTGAAGCCAAATCCGTTTGCAGTTTGTGTGATTTGACTAGTCCTTGTTTCGACAGCTAGTCGGAGCCCTGTTTTGCACAAGTGTAAAAGTTGCTTCAGTAAGTTTCATGTTAGAATGTTTGTTCTGGGCTAATTTTGGTATAAATGATGAGCTACGTTTCAAATTTCAAGCCTCTACCAATCTGTTTGATTGGTTTTCAAAAGGGTTCATTTAGCTATCATTTTCAGTTATCCGCACTTTCAGTGATATATCAGTTAATGTAGCCATTTTTGTGAGTGCATCATTTGCATCCTGTCAGTCTGGTGATCAAACTGAGGATTCAAAGATTTAATATGTACTTCAAGGTACCTATGTTTCAAATTTGAGGGCCTACGGAGGTCGTTTGATATTTTTGAGAAAGGCGTCATGTGTTGCCAGGACATTGACTTCATCGGGTCCGCAGTGTTGACAAAGCTAGTTAGGCATTTTCGGAAATTAATATATCTTCTCTCATGACTCGTCTTGAGAAACCATTTGGTAGAGTTCGTCCTTGTATATCAGAGTACACGCTTGTTAGACGACGAGGTCTAGAAAGGTGTTTTGACCACTTTGAAAATTACGTCTTCGCGATTAAATGCGAAAATTGTGGTGTAATTGCTTGAAGGTTGTAAAATGCGGATTAATGATCCGAAAACGATGCCGATCGTTTCCAGAGGTGTGCTTAAAGTTCCCGAATCATTCCAGAGGTCAGTTGCATGAAATCAAAATTTTTTTTAGTCGGACCCACTTTGGGGCCCGACCTGGCTCATGCCCGTGCTTTAATTTTAATAGCGAAATGTTCTTTTTTCTTGGCAATATATGTGTATCCATATTGGCTTGATTGAAATTCGCCAGTTGGACAATGAGAGAGAAGAGAAACTCCAATACCAAATGCAAATTGGTATGTGGAAAATTGAAAGGTTTTCAAATTAAATAAAGCTGCCATGTTTTAATGCAAATGCACCTGGCAGCTGTGGTATTGAGAAGACTATTTAAAGTTTTAAACCAAATGTATTGGCAAGTGAAAAGCCATTAATTATTTCAACCAGATGTAATTTGGGAGGTTGAAATCCAGATTCCACAACCTTTCGAGCATTCTCCTTCTGCATTGTTTTTGGCTGGAGCAGCTGAAAGCCCAAATTCTATAACCTTTGCCCATCTCCCCTTGCTGTATTTGGAGTGAAATGGGTAAAAATTAAAACTTCAAATTGTAATACAAATGCCAGTAGCAACTACAAACCGTTCTTCCCTTCACGTGCCAGTAGAAAATGGAGGGGCATTCAATGAAGTTTCAACAATTTGCAATGTGGCGTTGGAGGCATAGAAATTTCAAATCAAAAATGCTTTGGCAGTTGTAAATTGTCAGTCCTCCCCTTTGCTGTGATCCTCTATGTGATGGCTGGTAAAGATAATAAAAAAGTTTAATTCAAACTGTTATTGGCTAGTGTATGCCCAAAACTCAACAACCTTGTAAATCCTCCTCCTTGCCTCCCACGTGACTGGTGAGGATGGCTTTAAAAACTTCAAACAAATGCAATTATCAAGTTTGTAGTAGGTTTGCAGTAGAAAACATAGTGTTTAGGGAGAGGCAGCAAGTGAAAACCCCAAACAATAGCAATGTGCGGGTGTAATTTAAATCCCACAACTTCTGCCAGCATTTTTCCTCCTGGGGGGTAACGTTAAACAATTCTATAAACTTCCAAACAATATGTGGAGTGGCATTAAGAAAAATTCAACCAATGCAATGGGCAAGGGTAAAAACATTAACTTTCAAAGCAAAATGAAATGCCTAGTCATCCTCTGCGTTAAATGGAGTGGGCATTCAAAATTCAAATAAACTCCATTAAATGGTGTGAAGCTACAACTGCTTGGAGATTTGGAGAGTCCCAATGTTAAAAAGCAAATACAACTGGCAATAAAACTAAATCCTCAACTCCTCCCTCTGTGGTGTGGTGGAAATGCATTGAAAATTTTAAGCAATCTGGAAATCGCCATTAAAATTTAGAGAGAAGGTTTAAAAGTGCAGCTACAGGCAAATTGCTTAATCCCACATTGGTTGGGAAGTGGTAATTTTAAATGTTTATAAGCAAATTCACAAAGTAGTAATATGTCAAAGCCTTAAGAGGTTTTTGACGAATGGTTCCCAATGGCGCCCAAGGTGGGCCCACGTGCGGGCGTAGATCCCGAGGTGATGGAGATGGTGATTGAGCGGCAACTAGGTGGACCCCACGCAGGCATGCTTCTTGAGGCAGATAGGTGAAATTTTGCAGAGGAAGGTCAACTTAACGAGTGAGCAAGTTCGAGATGGATCAATGGTGCGCGTGGTTTCGCGAAGGCGAGATACACGAAAGTTAAGCCCCGCAAAGTTGCGAAAAGGGTAAATGTCGAGCATGTTGGATCAAGATCGACGACCCGCACGGTTTCGCAGATTGAAGATGCTCAAACATTAAGCTCTGCGAAGTTGCGAAAAGGGTAAAGGTTGAGCATGTTAGATGAAAATCGACGGCCGGTGCGGTTTCGCAGATTGAAGATGCACGAATGTTAGACCCTACGAAGTTGCAAAAGCCAGGTGGCACACAGGTGGCGGGTACAATCAGATGTCCAGCAGGCGGGTCTCGGTGAGGTGGCGCAGAGGTGGCGCCTAGGTGGTGATGATGTGGCGCTAAGGTGGTGTATACATGGTGGCCAAGTGGCAGTGACAAAGCAAATGACGTGGCAGTGATGAGGTGTCATCCCAGGTGGCATATAGTCAACCCCATTGACCAATCAGAGGCTTCCACGTGGCAAAGCGTCAGAGCATAATCAGAGCCAAAAATTAAAATTAAAATTGTAAATGATATAGTTTAAACTATATTAAAATTTGAAAAATTTAAATGATGGATCCATGTTGAGAATTAATTTGCCCAGGGCTCAATTTTTTGCCAAAGTATGAAGTGTTATGTATTTTTGGAAAGCTCTCGGAATGAGGAATCTGATTATGAAGTTAATTTTGGCAAAGATTAGATATTTTGGAAGCAGTTTGGTCGAGATTGAAACTTAGTTAGAGAGGAGACACTTGGCAATTCAGTTGCAGATTTGATTTGGTTCTCTCTCCTTCTTATTCCCAATTCTTCTCAGTTGTAATGGTTCTAGAATTCTGTGAGGAAGTGCTCTAGTTTTCATGGCTTCCATTTTCTGAAATTCTTGACCTAAACTTGTAAAGTTCTATGGATCTATTCAGGGTATAGAGGCTACATTGTAGGATGACAGATTGTTTTCTAGTTGCAGGTCTTACTTGTGTCAGGCATGAGTAAATTTCCCATGATATTGTCTCTGTGTATGCATTTAATTGTTATGAATTGAATCCTCAAGGAGGCTTATAAATTGTCATCTCAAGGAGATTGTATGATTGTTTGTAGGCATTCTTCAATGAAGAGTTTAAATTCTATAATTAGTCATAAACAATGGAATGTGTCCCAGATCTGATAATTTTATGAATGGATTGAGTAATGCATTAGTACAAGGTATTAATGCAGGGATATGTTGTAAGGAAAACCAATTTGCAGCTGTGATTAACATTTTGTAGTTCTGTGTGTGTGACTCAATTGCCCAATGAACAAGGCACTGGTCTTTGACAGATTTGGGGATGGTTTCAGATCAACATTTTAAAAGATAAATCTATTTCCCTTTATGTTTAGGAGTTAATGTTCTATCCTTCCAAAGCTCTATTTCACCTATTATTTGTATAAGATCTAACCCATCTGTACGTGTTACCTAATTTGGTGAGCTTGTGGAATGGTTTGTCTGCTTATTGTTGATGCAGTCTTATGTTTGTGATTGCTATATTTAATGCATCAAAAGGGTGTCCCCTCCTAGGTCTAGCAGAACCTGAAGTGCAGGAGGATCATTAGGATCCTATGTTATGTTGTCCAAGCCCTAAGGTGTTTCATTGATTGAGATTGGCTATCTTATAGATAGATTTACAGGTGTCTTGGGTTATCACTTTTGGTGAACAACAACTCGATCGAAGAAATGATGATAAATAGACCACTTAGTGTAAGAAATGATATTGCTTTCAGCTCTCATTTAGAAGATAAAGAGATTATTACCATACTGAAATCACTCTAAATTCACAAAAATACAGAATGATATGCAAAATGATATGCAAAATGCAGCCTAAACCTAGTCACTGGATTTAAAATGCTTAAGATTCATCATCGAGCATAACGAACACAACAAGCAGGTTAGAGTTCCTTTCTTTTTCAATGTGCAATATTTATTATCTTGTCTGCAATGACCCTTTTTTTGTTCATATCCTTGGACAAATTTTGCAGGGACCTGAATTGCATCATAAAGAAATTCCCTCAAAACAAACAAAGAAATGATGTGGACCTCCCTATAGCATACAAATGAGCGCAGTCAAGGTATGTGAGGTGATTTCACCTTATTGTGAAGGCTCTTATCACAGACACCCAGCTAATTTATATGTTTCCAGATCATTGGGATCATTCCTACAAGCAGAAAACAAAGAAAATATTATGTCTCCAATCCTTGCTCCTCTTAGTCACAATAGACTTCCTCGAGTTATTCAGAGGGATAATAATTGAAAACCAATATAAAAGACAACACACAAAGAAAATTTTCATTCATAGCTCAAACTGTTTAGTGATTGTTTTCTATTATGTTGTTTTGCTTGTTTACTCAGTGATAAAACTCTTTGGTCGTTAGGAGACAGGTGACTGACTCGGAGTGGACGACCAGGTTTCACTGATGGAAAGATGACTTGGTTGACACTACTTAGGATATGTGATGTGCTCAGTCGATTAACCTAAGACTAGGACGTTGATCAGTTTCAAGTCATGAAGGTTCCTGTAGACACCTAAAATTGTCATGTCTAATTAAATAAATATTTTATTTATTTAATTATTTAAGCCTAATTCTTCTATTAATTAAATAAATCTTTATTTATTTAATTAATTCATTTATCCTCTTCTAGCCTTATTTCTCATTTAAATAAATACATTTATTTATTTAAATTATCATTTTCCTAAATTAAATAAATATCTTATTTATTTAATTGATCTCACTTTTTCTATTAATTAAATAAATCTTTATTTATTTAATTAATTCATTAACCTTTTCTACCCATGACACATGTCATTCATCTCTTAATTCATACACTACCTACCCCTTTCATTATTTTATTATTTCTTTTACCTACCCTCTAATCATAGCCGACCTCCTTTTACACCTCTCAGTCTTATCCCTCCATTTCTTATAGTGTCTTCTATATAAGGAGATGCTTTCTTCATTATCAAACCCTAATCAATCATTCTAATTACCTAACTACTTGATCAATTCACTACTTAGCATATGCGATCCTACTTGCAACCACATTCCGTTCTTTGTTGAGCTCTTGTGCACATAAAATCTGAGAGCAAATACATCAAACAAGATCAATAGAGATAGGAAGAATGGAGATCCAAACCCTATTGGACATGTGATGGTATAATCTTTGTGATTTCATTTGATTTGCATTGTCTTAGGTAATCTTCATATGTTATGGTGGATCTTGTTGTTGTTAGGCCAGGGTTTTGTGGTTGAATTCATTTAGCCTTTCAATATCGTTATTATTGTTATCCATTTTCACCATATACAGTTTCAATAAACCAGGATGTCACAAAAGTGACTGAAATATATGTACAAGCGAAAGCAAAGATGCATGAAAGCGGGAAATGCTAACAATGCGTTGATAGATGGAGCACTTGAGTACAAGAGGTGCCTGTTGCCAGGTTTTCACCTGCTTGGCAGAGATTCATTTTTTTTTACCAAGGTGCCTGTTTACCAGGTTTTCACCAGGGCATTTTTTCTCTTTATATTTTTTTTTCTTTTTTTTTTTTTTTAATTTTTAAAAAAAAAATTTAGGACTTTTTCCAGTTGTACATGTTGATAGCACAAAGAATGCTATGCAAAGAATTTCTTCAAGTGGATGGTTTTAATCAGTTCACAGAGTTTTTCTCCTTCCGATGGTGAGAGTTGATAGGCACCAGAGCCAAATACTGTAGTAACGATGTAGGGACCCAGCCAGTTGGGTTCAAACTTCCCTTTGTTGTCTCAAAACTGCTGATTTTTAGGATTTTCTCTCAGAACTAGCTCACCAACCTAAAATTCTCTTTGTATAACCTTCTTGTTATATCCTCTAGACATTCTCTTTTGATACACTCTGAGATGATCAAACGCCACTTGCGAATGTTCATCTAGCAATTTGAGTTCTTGCAATCTAGATATTCTATGATCTTCATCAGTAACAAGATCTTGCAAGGAAACTCTTAGAGATGGTATTTCTACTTCAATAGGTAGTAGTGCTTTGGACCCATACACCAAAGAAAAAGGTGTAGCCACAGTAGGTGTTTTGATACTTGTTCTGTAAGCCCATAGTGCAGGGTTGACCTGCAGATGCCATTCCTTCCCAAATTTGTTCACTGTTTTGTGCAAGATAATCAATAGGTTTTTGTTAGATGCCTTGGCTTGTCCATTACCTTGAGGGTAATATACTGATGACCAGTGTTTTTTTATTTGGAATTTCTCATAAAGCTCGTCCAGATCTTTATTCTTGAACTGTCCTCTATTATCAGTCATGATGGATGAAGGTATCCCATACCTACAAATGATATAGTTTAGGATGAACAAGGCGACTTGTTTACCGGTTTCTTTGATGAGCGGAACCTCTTCTATCCACTTGGTGAAATACTCAATGGCAGTGATGATAAATTTATGTCCATTAGATGATGCTGGATATATCTAACCAATGAGATCAAAGGCCCATTGCTGAAAAGGCCAATGTGTAGTGAAGGGTATAAGATCCCTTGCTAGAGCATGTATGAGATTTCCGTGTAGTTGACATTTTTCACATGTCTTAACAAACTTAATAGCATCTTTCTCCATGTCTGGCTAGTAGTAGCCAATCTGTAATAGTTTCCAAGCTAAAGTAAGACCATTCGAATGAGATCCACAAATACCTTCATGAACTTTCGATAACGCACGTTTAGATTCTTCAGTTTCTAGACACCTAAGCAATGTACCATCCAAACTTCATCTAAATAGATCATTAGCAATGATAACATACCATGAAGCGTTTCGAGTTAGGTTTCTTTTCTCATTATGAGTAAGGTTTTTAGGGATAATTTGGTCTCGTAAATAAGAGTAGATGTGACTGTGTCAGGATGAGTCATGTCCAATAATAGAACAAACTATTTGGGTCTTAGGAGAATCATAGGCTAGGTAATGTAACTATTCCACCAGGAATTCAAAGTGAAAATTGGATTCTTGTAACTCAGGTATAGATGCCAAGGTGGCCATAGCATCTGCTGCTCTATTTACAGATCTAGGAATCTGTTGGAATGATACAAAAGAAAAATACTTCTTAAGATCATCAACCATTCTCTTATAAGGCATTAGTTTCTCATCTCGAGTCTGATATGTATCATTTATTTGATTGACTACCAGCTAAGAATCTCCATAGATATACAATTTTGCAACCTTCCATTCAATAGATAGCTTTATCACATTCACCAAACCTTCATATTTTGCAATGTTGTTCATGCAAGGGAATAGAATTTTATAAGACTTTGGGATTGAATACTTCTGAGGAGTAATAAGCAATATTCTAGCACCAGAACCATTTTGGGTGAAAGATCCATCAAAGAACATCTTCCATGGTTGTTGAGTAAGATGCATTATTGATTCATCTGGAAACTCTATATGCAGCGGTTGAGTGTCCTCAAGGGGAGCTTCAGCAAGTTGATCAGAAATTACCTATCCTTTTATGGTTTTGCATTCCACATATTCAATGTCAAACTCTATAAGGATCATGACCCATTTTGCCAATCTTCCTGTTAGTGTTGCTTTGTTGAGTAGATACTTGAGCAGATCAATTTTAGCCACCAGCCTGACTAAATGTGCTAGCATGTAGTGTCTCAATTTTTGTGATGCAAAGACTAACGCCAAGCATGCTTTTTCTATTATAGTGTAGTTAATTTCATAAGACACCAATGTCCTGCTGATGTAATAAATAGCTCATTCCTTTTTGTTGTCATCTTTTTGTGCCAAAAGTGCCCCCAGTGATGAATCAGTTGTTGATATGTATAGGATCAATGGTTTACCCTGAATAGGCGGCATCAATATTGGTGGATTGGATGGGTACTCTTTTATCTACTGAAGGTGTTGTTCACATTCTTGATCCCATTTGTATATTATTCCTTTTCTCAATACTTTTGTGAAAGGTTGAGCTTTGTCTGCTAGCTGAGAAATGAATCGTCTGATGGATTGGAGATGTCCCTGTAGACTTCTCATTTGACTGATGTTCTTTAGAGGCGGCATTTCCATTATGGCTTGGACCTTCTCAGGATCAACCTCAATTCCCTTCTTTGAAATGATGTAGCCAAGTAGTTTACCAGATGTTACTTTGAATGCACACTTCTTTGGATTTAACCGGAGTTTGAACTTTTCCCTTCTGTCTAGTATAGGACCTAGTTCTTGAATATGCGTTGATATCTTCATAGTCTTCACTAAAGTGTCGTCGACATAATCTTCCATATTCTTATGCATCATGTCATGAAAAATGGTAGTAACTTCTCTTTGATAGGTTGCTCCTGCGTTCTTTATCCCAAATGGCATGACATTCCAGCAAAAGGTTCCCCATGCACAGGTGAAAGTCATCTTTTCTTGATCTCTAGGAGCTATTTTGATTTGGTTGTAGCCGGAGAATCCATCCATTAGTTAGTACATCTCGTACCCAGCAGTCATGTCGACTATCATGTCAATATTTGGCAATGGAAAGTCATCCTTCGGACACGTTTTGTTGAGATCTCTAAAGTCTGTGCAAACTCTAATAGATTTATCTACCTTACTATGTTTGAAATCAATTTGGCATAATCTATAGCTCTAATGAATCCAGCTTTGAGCAGTTTTTCTAGCTTAGCCTTGACCAGCAGTGCTACATGTGGGTGCATCTTACAGAGTTTTTGCTTGACTAATTTAACTCCTGGTGTGATAGAAAGATGGTACATGATGAGATCAGGATCCAGGCTTGTCATATCAGAGTACGTCCATGCAAAATTTATTTTCTTTTCTATGAATAGATGAGTGAACTCCTTCAATTCTTCTGCTGATAGTGATTGAGCTACATGAATGATGTGTGGTGTCTCTTGACTCCCAATGTTCACTGGCTGAGTTGGCTCGATCAATATAGAAGACCTTTTCTAGAAATGACTTGGCAACACATCAAGTATCTCACCTTCAGGCGCCTTAGAGAGGTTTTCACCTTTAGGTACGTCCTTTATTTTCTCTTTTTTAGATTTTGACACCGCCACAATGTGGTTTTTGCCATCAGATCTTTTCTTTTCTTTTTTTTTTTTTGCGACTAAGATACTTGATATCCACTTTAGTCATGTTTTTATTTTGTTCACTGGTGGAAGAGAACATGGGTTCAACTGCATTGAGATAATAGGCTAACGTATAGTCATTGGCAAAAGTAGGTATATTCATAGGCTGGTTTGTAAAGTACAGTCAATTAGTTTTGGATGTAGTAAGGATAAATGTTGGATAGGTTCAAGAGTGTTCATGGTATTGTCATCACAACTACGGATCAAAAAGTCGAGTTCCAGAAGGATACCTTGTGTAAGTGTCTTGAGACCAGGAAGAGTCAGAACATGATTATTAAAGTTCATGTTAATATTTAATTGAGCTAATCCAATAGATATACTTGTAGAATCATTCCCTACGCTGGAATGGACGTCATATAATGGTTTGACAATGATAAGATCAGTAGACAGATTTTCATTGTTTGTATCAGATGGTTCAAAATTTGAGGCTGAGTAGATATTGTCTTGAATAAGACTATCATCAGAGTCATCAGATTCATCGGATGATGTTTCCGAGTCTTCTTCAAGTGATTTAGTAAGTGTATGTATGGTATCAACACCAACATCTTTAATGCTGCAAGTTCCTTCATATTGTGGTTCATTTGTCATTTGTATCTAACACACCTGTTGACATAATCTTATTGTTTTTGTGACTCATTGTCATCTACTCCACTTAGCTTCTTCTGGACTGATAACTAGTTCTTGTTCTATAGCTTCTAACTCTTCTTGTGTAGTGCTATACCTAATTTGTTCTATTTTAGCATAGGGGTACATAGATGAGAAGCTTTCTGGTACTCGTCCTTCCTTCAGTCCTTGTTCATAGTTTGCTTGTCTCCTTTGTCTAATTTCCTATATTTCCTTCTCTAGTTTTATGCGTATTATGTCTTTTTTGGATTATACCCCAGTCTAGCCTTATTATTTGTGGATTTTGTTTGTAGCTGAATTAGTTTAGTAATACCTTCCTTTTGTTTGCCCAGAGGACTAGTACCTGGATATCCCATGCGTTGAATCATTTTTTAGCCAGGACCATATTGGTTTGAGGAAATCTCACAATGTTGTACCTCCTCATTTTGGCTATCTTCCTTAAAGAGCCAGTTAAGAACAACATCTTCCATTTCATCTTTTAGGGAGGTAGAGGACTGTACAAAGAGACCATCATACATGGTATTCGGAGCTGAAGTTTATGTTCTCATAGGCTCTAATAGATTGCCCAACAGTTTTGGTGATGGAGGGAGAGAAACTATGAAAGTATCGGCTCTATCTTGTAGCCATCCATGCCGGTATTTGTAATCTTTAATCTCTTTTCTAATTCTTTCATCAGTGCTTCTGGATCTTCATTTGGAGAGGCTGCCCTATTATGAGGCACAAAAGTATTTGCACCTTTTGTCAATGCATTACATACGACATTTGTATCAACATGAATACTGACTTCAGCTCTGTTATAGGGGAATTTTAAGCATTGATGGTATGTTGATGGTACTACCTTCATTTCATGAATCCATGGCCTACCCAATAAGATATTGTATGAAAAAGGAATATCAAGTACCTGGAAAAGGACATCTTTCTACTGGTCCCACTTTGATAGGTAATGACACCAGACCTTTAGAGGTCCTTACTTCTTCATCATAGGCTTTTATTGTTATTTTCTTGCCGGGATCAATGACATTTTCAAAGAATCCTAGTTGTGTAAGATGACTGTAAGTACAAATATTCAACCCCGTGCCTCCATCTATCAAAACACATTTGACTTTGTGTTTATGGATCATGGCTTCAATATGCAATGGCTGGTTATGTGGATGATTAAGCAAGTTGTCATCTTCTTCAGAAAATGTCAAATAGTGAGGTGAAGTCAGATGACCCACCATAGACTGAAACCGATCAATGTTTAAATCTTTTGGAACGTTAGTGGTGAGCAATGCTATGTCTAGGATATCTTTGTGAGCAGACAAGAGTTTTAGCAATTCAAAAATTAAGATTTGGGCATTTGTCCTTTTCAACTGTTCAACGACACTATATCCAGAAGATGATGTTGAAGTTATCCTTTTAAATTTATCCAAGGTTGATTCTTTTTGTTTGTTTGATTGGGTTGGTGGGTTTGAACTAGCTCCTTAGAGAGTGACTTTTTTTTGAGAACGGGTGAGAGCTTTTGCATATCGTGATTCATTCGGTTTATCTTGGATTATAATCATATTGCAATATTCTTATTGGGAAGGCTCAATCATGTTAATGATGTTGTCATTGGTGGTATAAGTATAATTTACTTTGGCACCTCCTTTGGTCTTTGAGGAATCACCTTGTTCGTAAACAGGTAAAGGGTCCTTAAATGCTTTATGATCAGCATTGGTCGGGTGATTCCCAACAACAACTTTACCAGCGTCTATGAGATCTTGAATCTCACGTTTTAGCTTCATGCAATTGTTTATGTTATGACCTTTAATCTGATGGAAGTCACAGTATTCATTTTCTCTCCACCATCTTGTTTTGACTTCTGGATCATATGGTCTGGAGTTATCTGGTAGTGTTATCAAGTTGTTTGCCAATGGAGTTTTGAAAGCAGATTCACATGATTCTTCAAGAGGAGTAAAATCATGCTTAGGTTTGGAAAGCCAAGGCTTTTCTTTGAACCATTCTTTTGTTTTCTTTGGTGGATTTTCTATTGTAGCCTTAGCAACTTTAAGTGCTTGTGTACCACTAGCCAAGTTGAATATTGTGGGCTTTGTGTTAGCTTTAACAACACTACTACTCCATCGTTAACAACATTCTTGTTGTTGTCTTTGCCAAATTTCCAATACTTGTTCTTCTGTTTAGAGCTAGATCCTAGTTGTGTTTCTTTCCAAGGTGAGATATCTCCCTTCTTTATGAGCACATCTTCCATTTGAATGGCATTATCTACCATTTTTTTAAATGATGGGTGTATTTGCATTTGTACACTATACTTCAATTCAGGGACCAAGTTATTGACAAATATATCCATTTTCTTAGAGTCTTGGATAGGTCGAGAATACCTAGAAAACATCTTTCTCCAGCGTTGGAGGAAAGTAAGAAGAGGCTCCCCTGTTTTTTGTTTAGTATTGCAAAGCTCAATTATAGTCATAGGATGCCAAATGTTGCATGAGTATTGTTGTAAAAATAGTTGGATTTGTTCTTCAAACATTTTTATTCCTTTGGGTAGACTTGAGAACCATTCCATTGCTTGTCCCCCTAAACTCCTTGGGAAAAGGCGCATGAGGTACGTTTGATCATGCATGAACTCCATACAGGCGGCACAAAACTCTCTAACATGATATTGAGGATCCAAGGTACCATCATATTTGTCAAATTTTGGGATCTCAACTCGTTAAGGAAATAGAGGCATGCATAGATTTTTGTCAAATGGAAAGGGACATATTGTTTCCAGAGAATATTGTTTTGGGGACTTATCCTTATTCTTCAATTCTGTGACCTCCATCCGTAAGGCTTGTAATTGTTTGTGTACCATGGGTATAGGTGATTATTCCTTTTTAGTAGCGAGTGTCTGAACATCATATCCAATAGGAAGTTTGGCACCTTGTTTTGCTAGTTCTAAGAAATAGTCTTCCTTCTCTCGAGCCAAGATAGCTTTCATCATTTTTCTAATGTCTTTGTCCTATTCACAGTCAAGAATATCTTTTTCTAGGGGTTCTCTGTCTTCTTCAACTTCACTTGATGAGGAATCATTGTTGGTTTCGTGAACATTACGGTTGTTTTTGTTCTTGTCATTGTGTTCTGTCTCATATATAGTGGGAGATTCAGGTTCATCAAAAATTGGCCTTCCTGATGACGAAGGTATGTCAGTGAGTGGATCCTCCACGTAAAATGGGTTGTCTTGATATGAGAAGGGTTGTCCTTTGCCTTTGGCTTCTTTCTTACGAGAACTCCTGGTTTGAGTAGGAATTTTTATGGATAGTGTAACCTAAATTTGTTTGTGATACAAAGGTCAAGATCAATTTCAGAGCTAGTTGTTTGGTTAACGTGTTGTTTGAGAGAAACAACTGAGATTTTAGTCTAGTTTTAGGAAAGATCAATCCTGTATAAGATGTCTATCTAAGTTGATTCTAAGAGCAGTGTAAGATTTAGTTTGGTTTCAGAAATGATCTATCATGTGTAAGACGTTATCTAAGTGACTTAGGTTTGATAGGTAGTTGAATGAACTAGCTGAAAGATGATCGACCAAATCGTGCAACATAAATGGCAGAGGTACACTGTCTTGATCTGTTTATTCTTAGGATAATGATAACCAATATTATGTTCATTGTAGACTGTTTTTAGGCAAGTTTGACTATTCTGTTCTGACAAAACCAAAGACTTGTATGACAGGATTTTCTGAACTAGACGACAATTTAGCAGATATAGGATGACAACAATTCTGTTTCGTATGAGTTGTTGCCTCGTACCATATGATAGATGGGTATGTGCAGGATGACAAAAGAATTAGTGTACTTTTGTTTTGTATGACACATAATTTAGCTCCAGATGACAGATGAAAAGACTCGTACGACATAGGATCTGGTGCAGGATGACAAATCAAAAGACTCATACAACACAGGATTTAGTGCAGGACAACAATTTACCAGACTCGTATGATTGTTCACAAAGTAGAGATTAAAAATTCTGAGTTTTTCAATTGTTGAGTATAACAAATTCTGAGATGGACTGATTTTTGACTTAGATAGGCTAGTTTTGGACATAATTTTGACTTAGGATGGACAAGTTCTGACACGGATAGAGTTTTGACTTAGGATGGACAAGTTCTGACATGGATAGAGTTTCGACTTAGGATGGACTAGTTCTAACACGGATAGAGTTTTGACTTAGGATGGACTAGTTTTGACACAGACAGAGTTTTAACTTAGGATGGACTAGTTCTGACACGGACAGAGTTTCTAATCACTAGGTTTGTTTCTTGTCTTCTCTAATGTGGGTATTTCAATTTTTTTTTGTTTCAGGGATGAAAACACAGAAAACACGTAGTATGAATAGTAACTCCAATCACAACATGCAAACCCTAAGGAATTTGGTGAGGAAATAAAACCTTTGCTTGTAGACTCAGGTACACACCCAATAGCTATTCAGAATACGGTCGATGAGTCTCATGCAATGGATTCTCAACGCCGTATTATCCGACTCCAAATGCTAATGGGGGCATGAAATGATAAGTATCTTGGGAGAGTTACTATCTCTCTTGCACAAAGATTATCCCCCTTTTAGAGATGAACTGGGTAGCTTCTAATTTTAATTGGAACTAGTAAGGGATACGTTCAGCACGTCAAGGTATAAACTCAATTAAGAGGTCTACCAGCCTTGAAATCCAAGGTTTAATATACCCGAAGGTACGGAGGAGAGTTATTCTCGAGCACTGTCGTTGACTTGATTTTCATCAAATCACATTTATTTTATAGTGGGTTGGATTACTTGGCATTTAGTCATTCCCACTTAGGTCGTTCCCCTCACATCAGCCGTAACGGCTTTAAGAGTTTTTCAACCCCTCGGGAGGGCAGGCCTACTAAAGATGTACAAATCTCAAACAAAGAAAAAGCCTCAAGGGTCTGGATTTCTGATTATCTAGAAAAAGACAAGGGCATACTCTCCTACCTCTCAGAATCTTCTAAAAATATGAAAGATAGATTTGTTCTTTAACCAGATAGCAATTTAGGTGCCTGAAAAAAATGAAATGAAAGAATACATTATGTTTGGATGATTTTCCTTAGGCAACCTGCAAAGACAACAAATTAGTAGTCATATTGTCCTTGTGCGACAAGCATATTCTTTGGCAAGCATTTTGCAAAAACTGATTAGGCTGTGAAATTTTTTAAGATAGACAGATAAAAAACTAGGGTTAGTCGTCAGAATAACCAATTTGAACAGAAAACCAAAATCCTAAAATTTGCTTGTTTTTAACCAAAAAAATACAAAATCGCACGATAGTATGTAAACTTGTACAATACAGGATTCCAGCTCGTACGAGATAGGATTCTAGTTCATACGACACCTACAGTTTGTTGTTTCAACCTGCGGGAAATATCGTACAAGATGTACAAATGAAAATCCAAAAAATCTGAAATCTAGAAAATAACAAAAAAATAAGCAGTCAGTCTTGGAGGCCAAAAATGTAGTCTTTTGCCCCACGGTGGGCACCAGAGATATGTGTGTGAAAAAGTGGTCTGTAGCTGCAAGCACAACACTTCAATTAAGTCATTACATGTATGGTTAGTAAATAAATAATCAATAAATAATAAACCATAACAAAGCGACTAACTGCCTTCTAAAAGATGCGAGCATAAGATTGCTCTCAGATTTTTTTATAAGCAATACCAGTGACTAGACTACACCAAGACGGAGGATTTAATCTATATGATATTAACTATATGGATGCAAAATGGATGAATAATTCAAGCAATAAAAAATTCAAGCAATATGGATTCAAGCAATAATGAATAAACTAAATATGGATGCAAATAATCTAAAAAAACACAATGATCTTCAATGACTCCAGAGCGAAATTAGTGTGATAATAATCTCCAAGCGTGTTCTCAAAAATCTTTGGGGTGAATTGAAATGAGAGCTGAAGATTGAATTTATAGAGAATTACAAGAGAGAAGCTCAATTTAGGATTAATTGAAAATAATTGAGAAATCGGGTTTAGTTAACTTTGAGATAGATTCCAATTATAGTTTAATTGAAATGCATTTAGATAAGAAGTTCAAGTTGCATTAGAAATAATATTAAATTAATTCCATGCATTTGTGATCAAAATAGATAATTTAATGCATGTATTTGATTTATTCAAGAAAAAGGTCTTTTCAATGCATCTGAACTTCTTTTTCTGAAAAGCTTTGAGTTCCAATTTTAGAGAATAATCAATAATTCATTTTAATTGCTTTTCTGATTTCAAGTTCTAAATTTAGAAAAAGAAATAATATCTCAAGTTTGATTTCTCTCTCAATTCAATTCTTTTTGTTTAATTTTCAATTCAACTCTTGCTTTGTAATTAATTCCTCTTTTGTAATAAATTAATTCCTTTTGCATGATTAAATGGAAAATTTATTAATTAATTAAATATGCAAAGATATTTAATAAATTAAAATAGGATAATTGATCAAAATGATATTCTTGGAAATGATTCAATTAATTAAATAAATATTTAATTAATATTGAGTAATTGATTTTCCATGTGATATTTGATGATTAAAGAATTAATAATGTGCTCAAGGTTGATTTAATTGCCTTTGGTTAGGACCTTGGTGATGTTGTCGAGATTAGGGGCCCATGGTTTAGATGACCACTTTTAGGGTATTACACATGCCAAGAAAATTTTGTCAAGCAAAAACTCTAGCAGCCAAGAAAACAAAACACTAATCCAATTAACAATTTCAAAACACATGATGGATGATTTTTTGATGTATATTTTGTTTTCATCTTGCATGAATTTTTGACTATTTTTGGACTTGAACTTTTTGACTTATTGGATCCCCTAAATTTTCTCAACAATGCATTGAGATAGAGAAAGTGGTAGGAGACTCCAATATTTTTTTTAGTTTTATGTCTGTGAGGCGATCATTTGTACTGTGCAAAGACTTGCCTTGAGAGGTGATTCAAAACATATCACTGAAGACATTATTCCACTTTGTGCATACAAATGGTTAAATCTTGTCTATTTATATGCAAGCAACACTCAGGTCATCTTGGTTCAATTATACCTCGATGCTTGTGCCATCTTGCAATATCAAAATCCATGTAAATTTTTCTTAGGTCATTATGGTTCAAGTATACCATTATGCTTGTATAAATTTTCAACATATCAACAACTCAATGATGATAAACACAAAGAAGGCAAAAACATGTGACTATTCGGGAATGACAAACGACAGAATGAGGATGATCAATTAGCTGCATATCATTTTACAATTAGCTGCATATCATTTTACAATTAGTTTCATATCATTTTACAATTAGTTGCATGTCATTTTACAATTAGCTGCATATCGTTTTACAAATTAGTTGCCTACCATGTAAAACTTGCATTTAGTCACAACATATCATTATCATACATCTCATTTTCAAGATACATCTCATAGCATATCATTATCATACATCTCATTTTCAAGATACATCTCACAACATATCATTATCATATATATCATTTTCAAGATACATCTCACAGCATATCATTATCATACATCTCATTTTCAAGATACATCTCACAACATATCATTATCATACATCTCACAAATCACATCATTTATATCAGGAATCATACAATCATATCAATCAATATCAAAACAAATGCATTTACCTAAGCATGGAATCATTATCATAGAACCATCACATCAATGCATAAATCATCATCCATAAAAACACATCACATGTGGATCGTAAAAATCAATGTCTATATATCTAAAAAATGGTCAAGTATACAAAAGAGATCATGTCTGTTAAAATGCAACACAATGATCAAAATACAATGGAGACAAGTCTCTCAGGTATGACTATCCCCTAAGGTTGATGGTCTCGCAGCAGATGTCCTGGCACTTGGATCTCCAGGTGGATCATGTCAAGATGACCCGGTCATACCTCTTCTCTTCATCCCCGAATGAGTCTACCTGGATTGACTAGATCTCACCACAGTATAGCTTGGAGCTTTGTGATCTCTAGGAACCACCTCCTCATATAGACACCTATAGTACTCAGCCTCCTTGGCTGCATACTGCATCTCTCTTAGTGTGTCTCTCACAGAACCACTAGCCGCCACTATCTCCAGGCTATCAGCTTGAGCCTCTGCTTGACCTAAGCGCTCTATCACTATATCCTGCTTTGCGGTAACCTGCATAATCTGATGCTCCTAAGCCAGTACCTATGCCTGAAGTCATTGCATTGAAAACTATAAGGATCTAATATGTGCATCCTCTCAGTAGGTGGGTACCCGCATCTTAATAGGTACCTGTGTCATCGTACCCTCTAACCCTGTCCCTGTCCTAGGTGTCGGTGGAGGTAACACATTTGATCTCCTCCTCTGGGTCGGCCACCTAAACTCATCCATCCCACCCACAGCTGCTAAAACCTCACCCACCTAGCCAGCTCCACCAACTTGGACCACCAAATCTCCCCTCCCTCCCTCACCAGTTATTCATCTGACTACTCCAACCCTCCCTCCATCTCCACCTCCTCTCCTCCCTCTATCTCCTCCATCTCCTCCTCTATCTCCTCGTCTCCCTCTGCTGCCACCCCTCCCATCTCTCCCATCATCACCTCCGCCATCCCCATATCCCTCCTCAAGCTCCTCTCCCTCCTCTCTCCGTCTCCCTAGCCTCTTAGGCTGCTCATCCTCATCATCATCAAAAGTGGGAATCATCTCCGCTGGGTCTGATATCTGTGCTACAACATGAGCCATGAAGAGTGCTGCAAACTCCTCCATCATCCCCGCATCTACCACCCCAAACTCGTAGTCCCATATCTATCTGGCCAAATGCATGGACTCATCCACCACCGCTATGCTATCAATAGTCAGACCCCACTCTAGCACATCCTGCCTCCGATGAGCATATAAGCATGCTCCCTGCGGTATACCCTATTGTCGACCATACTGCTACTGAACTCGGCTGTGCAGGAACCTCTCAATGAAAAAAAGTGTATGCCCTATCAAAAATCATGACATATATATATATATAGGGAATCTCTAGTCCATCCTCTGCCCACACCTCACACTCCATATTCAGTCTCCAGACAACCATATCAATGTCATCCAGCACCCTCCTCCAATTCTCTAGCTTGCCCAACTTACGCTGGACAACTATCCCTTTGTATCCATATACATAAGCCCAATCAACTGGCCTATCCCTTTCTGCAAGTGGCCTCGCTACGAGAATGTGCTCCCAAGCCCACACCTGTAATAATGTGACCCTGGTCGATAAACTGTTGTATCCTAAGTACACCACATGATGCAAATCTCTATACAGATGGGCCAACATGCACAACCCCCAAGCAAACCAGCAACCTTGTGTCACCATATCCTCTAGAAACAACCCCCATCCCACTGCCAGTCCCTTCGACCTACGATCGGGACACAAAAAGCCACCTACAAAACCTGCCAATACTGATGGTAGTGGGCATATTCAAAGTCTATGAACTCCTTCCAAGGGATCTCATATCCGCAAATATGCTCATCATGGGAAATCTGGTGAAGTGCCTCTGTACCATCCTCCTCGATCTGCTCATAAGGCAATAATGCCCCTACCACAGGGATCCATAGAATCTGATAACAATCCTCTAGAGTGATTGTGATCTCGCTCGTAGCCAAATGAAAGGTGTTGGTGTCACTATGCCACCTCTCTACCAATATTGTCAATAAACCCTGGTTAATGATATACCGAGGCATGTCCAACAATGAGGACAACCCACATCTCTCAATGATATCTCTATCCACCTATGTCAATCACGGAATCAGAGACCATGGCCTTGGAAATCGCTCTCATGACTAAAGAACACCAAGTCGTTCCTATAACAAACAAAACAAGTCCAAATATCAGTTCCCACATCTATCCGCCATATCAAAATCACAATTCCATATCAACTTGAAACAAATCTAAATCAAATCAAGTTTTATATCGAAAATCAAATCCATATCAAAATCACAATTCTATATCAACTTGAAACAAATCCATATCAAATCAAGTTTCATATCGAAAATCAAATCCATATCAAAATCACAATTCCATATCAACTTGAAACAAATCCATATCAAATCAAGTTTCATATAGAAAATCAAATCCATATCGAAAGCACAATTCCATATCAACTTGAAACAAATCCATATCTAGAAATCAAATAAAAAATCCATATCACACAACTCATATCAGGAACCATATTAGAAATCGTAGATCAGAACTCATATCGGACATCACATTCATAGCAGAAATCAAAGATCCAAATCAACAGAAAATCAGGATCATCATTCAATCAGTTAGCTTGGAACTTTAATAACAAAAGAAAATTTGAAAATCTATCAAACAATCATGCATTAGTACAGTAGACACAAAATTAGCTAAAACACCCATCTAGAAACACTTGGTAGACACCTACCCACCCCAACCCATCTTCCTTCATCTATTTTTCCCCCGCAGCATCACCTTTCTTTTCTTATCTAGCTACATTTTCTGGCCACGTGCTAAGAAATCCCCCCATGCACTAAGATGCCACCTGTGCGCTAGCTAAACTCCGCTACGTGCTAAAACCTTTACCCTATGCGCTAGGTCTATCCTATGTGCTACCTTGTTCCCTGCATGCACTACCCTATTAGCCCTATGCGCTAGGTTACCCTATGCGCTACCCTATTCCCTACATGTGCTACCCTGTTAGCCCTATGTGCTACCCAAAACCTACGACGCGCTAACCAAAACCTCCCAAACGCTACCCTAGCTAAAAAACCCTATGCGCTAACTATTGTTTCGTATGCGCCAGACAACAAGCCGGATGCACTAAAATGTGAATTTTGCAAGCAAAACCATAAAAACATGATCAAAATTGACAAAACAAAAAGCAAAAGGGGCATAATTAAGATGACTTATAGGTGGATCATATGTGGTGGGCCTCCGGTATTGACGAATGCGCTCGAATCAGTGTGAAGCATAGGGAACTGACATTTTGTCACTCTCCAAATGTCACTCTCACTAAAAGTCAAAAGGCACAAATGATACAAATAAAATCACTTTTCACCTTTTTATAGGGTAAAAGTAAATTAGGGTTAGTAGGTGGGGCATGTATTTTGCTCATGCTCTCGCTTCTAACCCTAGCAAACATCATTTTTTGGGAGATGAATCAATTGGCGCGCATTAAACACAGATGACATTTTAAAATGCGATCAAATTTACAAACATTATCAAATCAATCAAATCTTCATTTTTTTTTATTTCATCTCCCAAGGGGGAATTATCAACACCATTTATCAAATCTAGGGCACGACATCGACATTTTGATATCACATCAAATTTTGATGACACATCAATTTTCTTTGAATCAACATGTGCACACACGTCACTTCAAAGAGGGGCAAAATGTAGACGTATAAAAATGACCACTTTCCTAAATGAATATTTAATGTTCATTTTATTCTCATTCCTCTATTTAATTAAATTCAATTTAATTAAATCATCCACATTCATCTATTTGATTAAATAAGTTATTTAATTTATTTAATTAAATTCACCTAGGCCCTTCATATCATTTAATTGAATAAATCACTTTATTTAATTAAATCCCCTTTCTACTCTTTTTAATTAAATTTTTCACTTCAAATAAATAAATCTAATTTATTTAAATCCTCCACTTGCATCTATTTTGTTGAAATAAAGCAATTTATTTTAATTAAAGTCACCCTCCATCCACTTGCATTTTCCTACATCTCCCACTTGCCTCTCTAAACCCTTTCTAAATTCTTCTAATCCCTTCCAAATTAGCCTAACCCATCTACTAAACATTGTCACATCCCTAAACAAAGGGAAGTCACTTCTCAAACCCTTAAAGTCTTCAATAATCATTAAAGGCCTTATGTCCTCAACAAGTTAACCATTTAAGTCTCTTACATAACCATTAATGGTTAACTCAACCTTCTTACATGGTTGGAGACTTTTTGCCTAACTCAACCCTCATCTAACCCAGGGGTCTCATCAAGAATTCATTGCTTTGACCATGGTTATTCCTTTAACTCTTGCACAAGAGTTTATCCTTTGGGTAAAAGCTTTATCCGATGGGTTTTCTTAACCTAACCTTAAACTTTACCTTCTAAGGTAACCATGAGGTCTTCTCAAGCCTTTAATGCTTCTTACATCTCCTCTCAAGTAGTCTCTTGTTGATAATTATCACCATTTCATTGGTGAGAATTGAGTGCATGGATTGATAACTTTCAATCCTAGCCCTTGATAAGATCATCCAATCTTGACCTTCCATTGCCCTATTTTTCCTATAAATAGAGCCCTCATTCTCTCATTCTCATATCCAAGTCTTTAGCATCATACTTATAGGCATTTTACTAAGCATTTAATCTCTCTTTGAATAGAAATAATCTAATAAACATTTTAGAAGCATTTCTCTTTATCATAATAATCATATTAAGCTAGTATATCATGTTAGGATAGTTCTTTTACTAATCTTTTCATCTTATCATTATATTCATGCTAGTTTAGTTCATCTTTTGTTAATATCATGCACACTAGGACTACATTCATGCTAGATTGATCAAAACATCCCTCATTCTCATGATTGTCATCTCTAAGTCCTGAAATAGAAATATTTGTTTCATCGAGCCGCACTTCCTAAGCTCTTGACATAGATCTTCATCCTATCACTCCAGATTCTATAAATTTCTGTATTGAACTTCAAACCTTCTTTCTTCATCATGTTCTCCTAGATCTTTTCCTCAAGTTGTTAGGCTTAAACTCAAGAGTACCTGAAATGCTCTGATACCAATTGATAAAATGATGAAACTATAAAGATCTGATCAAATACTAAGAGGAGGGGTGAATCAGTAGAGAGAAAATAAGCTAAAATTTCACTAAACAAACTTTCAACTCTAAATCAAATCACTAAACTAACTGGTTTAGTCTCTGTATCAAAAACTACAACTGCACTGTCAAACTTTACCGGTTGACCAAAATATTAATGATATAATGCAACAGATCTGAAACTCAAATACCATTTAACCAAAACATTAAACCACTTCACTTAATACCAGTTGTAGTCACATAAATCTGTCCATTTTAATTAAATGAATATTTCGTATTTATTTGATTAAAAATCCACTAGCCACCAATTAATTAAATTAATATTTAATTAATTTATCCCCAAACATTCTTCTATTAATTAAATAAATTATTCAATTTATTTTAATTAATTCATTAAAACCAAATACAAATCAATTAAATAAATAAAATCAATTTATTTAATTAAATCCCCCTTTTCCTCTTTTAAATAAATTAAATAAAACATTTATTTAAATCATTATCCCCCCCCACTTGCATTTTCCTACAAATGCAACTTGCACACATTTTGAAATAAATGAATTTTTATTTTAAATAAAATCCTATTTTCCCTCACCCACCAAATCCACTTGCAAAATCTAATCCCCTTCTAGATTCTTCTAACCCCTTCCTAATTAACCTAATCCATCCCCTAAATATTGTCACATTCCTAAGAAAAATGGAGTCACTTCTCAAATGGCCCAAAGTCTTGGATAACCATTGAAGGTTTTCAACCTTCAACCACCAAAAACCCCAAAGTCTTTGAAAACCATTAAAGGCTTCCAACTTTCAACCACTTAATCCCCAAAGTCTCCAATAACCATTAATGGTTAACTCAAACCCTCCCACATGGTTAAAACATTTGTTTTGACTCAACCTCTATCCAACCACAAAGGTCTCATCAAGCATTTAATGCTTTGACCATGATTATCTCTTAATCATTTGCACAAAGGTTTATCCTTGGATTAACTCCTAATCCAGTGGGTAATCCTAATTTAGGCTTGACTCTTAGCCTTTAGATAACCATGAGGTCTTCTCAGGCCTTTAATGCCTCCAACCTCTTCTCTCAACCCAATCCTGTGTTGACACTTGTCACTATTTTATTGGTGCCAAATTGTGCACATGGATCCCCAACTTTCAAGCTTGACCCTTGATTAAACCTTTCAATCCTGGCCATCCATTGCTCCATTTTTCCTATAAATAGAGCCCATTCCTTCATAATCCAGATCCGGAAAACTTGTAAGCATTTAGACTATAGCCATTTTAGAGAGCATTTAGCATAGCATAACTAAATATTGTCATTTTAGCATTAAAATAGCTTTTCATTTCATGTTTGGAGCTATTCTACAATCTCAATCCTCCATAAGCATCCATAGTGCAAAAAGCTGCTGAGAGCTACACTATTTTGGAACTTGGAGAGGAGAGGAACAAGGGAGAAGGAGCTAATCTCATGCTAAGAGACAGTTGGAGATGTCTCATTGTCTTACTTCTTTAGTTAGATTCATTAGTATGTGTTTTTAGTATCTCTCTTGGAATGCCTTCGTATGTTTTGGTTTTTGATTGATTAACTCTAACATCTTGTGTGTTTTGTGTTGTTTGATCAAGAACTAACCTTGTGCTATTTAGGAGGGCATCACCAGTAATAACTCATTTCAGATAATTTCCAATCATCTAAATATATCTATGCAGATTTACCAGTCATACATATCAACCATATCAAAAACACATCCACAAAATCATTCACCACTTGACACAATGATTTTTCACGTGGAAACCCAAATGGGGAAAACCACGATGGGGATGAATACCCATAAGTATTTTGAACTCTTCTAAAGTTTACCCTGTTAGGAGCCAGGCCTTGTTAGAAGCTTTTAAAAAAAATTCATGTTAAGAACATATCCAATTAAGGACCACCCAGTTAAGGGATTGACTACAATACCCCGTTAAAGGTAATACCTTGTTAAAGGTAACCTCGGTGGAGGATTTCAAATCCAAGCTAATGGATCACCTAGATAGAGGATTTGAACAACAAGCATGTTAAAGATTACCTGGTTAGGGGATTTAACTGTTGTAATGGTTAGAAAACAACATGTTCTTTGCTCATCTGGTAATAGCACTACCTTGCTTAATCAGATCCTTTTCTACTCCTATTTGCCTTCATAACATTCTGTAGACACACCTTCTGGTTTAGCAACAATCACACTTAACCAAATTTTCCAACACTTCATTGAAACAAATCATCGACCTTATAAGAAAATACATTAGGTCAGTAACACAACACAAACCCTACAAATCTCATAGAGATTACAAACATATTGGTTCAATCTTGATCGTTAGATTACATGAAATTGACTACACATTATTCTAGACAACTTCAACCCCTCCTAGATCACTGCACATTGGATCCTGTAACTCATCATGCATTATTAAGTTCATGTTATGCAATTGATCTTTCCCAAGATAAATATTTATCTCTACACGCCAAATCCATTTCAAAACTCATCATGTGCAACATGCATACTTGGCATCTTCATCTCTGATCACCATTAGGTCATAGATCATCACAACCGATTCTCTAAACTTCATCGGTTAAGATCTTCTTCTCATTGGGCTAGGGTTACTGGTTGATCTCTACTTCAATAATATTGTTTGCCTTCACTGCTTTACTACCGGTTGCTTTACTGCATCATTACCGGTCACAATACATCTTCATTATTGGTTACTATTGACATCAATGACAACACTATACTTCATCAATGCAATCTTCATGCAATGCCAACAGATGCAATTTGGTTGAAGACTACTCTTTTTCTGATGTGAGGACTTGTGCAAAAACTTTTTATAGTATGATGACACTAAAGGACTTATGCATGAACTAGATGTCTAGGACTTAAGTGTTGGCATTATTGGCATTAAGTCATCATTGATGTCAACTAGTTTGGCAAGGTCACCAGTAAGGAAGAAGTGGTGACGGTATAAGAAGTGCAAGACATATTATGGCAATCCACATGTGAATAAGTAGACAGAAAGAAGGCTACCGGTACACATGAATTGCGTCATCTGCTGGTAAAGCAGGCTTACCAGTAAGGCACAAACCGAGATGAAGATTGGTTGTTTGTTTGTGATGAAGAGGCGGAATGTTAAAAGAATCACAACACCCAATGAGGAGAATAGAGAGGATGGCATGAAGCCATACCAGAAGGAAAAATGAATTATCAAGAGGATGTGTTGTCAGTACAGAGGATGTTTGTTTGTCATACCAGTAAGGTGAACTGAGCCGGTAGTCAACTTTGGTCAACAAAGAATGGAAAACTGATATAGGAATCCAAGCAAAGGTGGATGTCAACAAGCGTGACAGCTGGATGCCAGTTGGTGATATTACTTAGGTCGGTGGAGTGTGCATCGACATAACAAGTCAGTGAGAAAGTCAAGTTTTATGAAGGACCCACGAATCATGGACGGTGCCAGAGGATTGCAACTCGAGGAAGGCAAGATGGAAAGTGACTGAACTGATCCAGCAAGAATATTTGATCTTCGTACCCATTTGGTGAAGGAAACAACATAGCCATTAATAGCGAATGACCGAGAAAAGAAAAAAAGCATGGTGCAGACCTCCAAATTTAGAAAATGCACATTGGAAAGAAAAGATTTGTTGGTGATTGATTGATGTCATGAAGATCTTATCCCTAGAAAAGAAGATCAAATCAAATTGGATTCAGATTGAGTTTGAGAAGGAAAACCTAACACGACAGTGTTTGAATGCGTTCTTGGTGGGAATCCACGATCATAAATACATGAGCTCAAAATAGAAAAGGTTGATGCTTGAGGAGAAGAAGAAGAGTAAAGAGAGCGCGAGTGTAGAGAAGGATCATTTGCCTTAGAATTTATTCTAAGAAATTTGCAGAGTGAGTGAGAAAGCAAACCAATGAGAGGGTTTAACCAGCAGTGATAGAGTACAATTAAACTGTAGCAGGTCCAACAATTGAGCTAACCGGTGAGGTGTGAATGATTAAGAAGGCATCCTAGTATGACATACTATGTTGTGAGGCTGTGTGTGTGTGAGAGAGAGAGATAGAGAGAGAGAGAGAGAAGAGAGGCCAAGAATCAGAGAGATTAATCTCACAACCGGTAGTGTGAGATCTAGAAAAGAAGAGAAGACTGTCAACCGGTAGCATCCTATTTGATCAAGAGTTGCAGAACACATTTGTAACAAGAAGCTATAACTGTATCAAATTGTATTTCAATATACATCACCAAGTTGGAGTTTGGTGCAGGGATTGGTGCTCCCTGGGTTGGTGCCCTAAATCAAAAGGGGTCGGTGCTCCTTGGGTTGGTGCGCTAAATCTTTGTAATTCAGTGTTTCATTTGTGAGGCTGGATTGGAGCACCAGTCTCCAACAGTATTTCTCACCGAGGTTTTTCCCATATTGGGTTTTCCTCATACATATGGTGTTGTGGGTTGCATTTGTGTGATTGAGCTTTTTAATATTCTCTTTTGTCTTACCGGTCTGAGTGTTTAAAGATTAAGATAACAATCAGTATTTTGAGATTGACTTAAAAGGAGAAAAGATTAGAAACCACTAATTCACCCCCCTCTCAGTGGTATATTGTGTTAAAAAATTGGTATCAGAGCCTAGGTTACTAGTTATTTATAAACCTTGGGTATATTATGGACTTAGAACATAATGGCAAGAAAAAGAGCATCAAGATATGGAAGCAGAAATAATGAAGCTCGGAAAGAAGCTTGAAGAAAGTAAGGAAGAAATAAAAGTAAGAAGCAAATATGAAGGCAACACTGAAGCCTTAGACAAGATGTTGAGCAAATAGAAGCAATCCAAAGATATTGGTGGCTTAGGCTTTGAAGAAGGTCAAAGTTCAAATAGAAAAGACACATCCTGTAAGGAGATACAATTTACCTCTTCAAATGGAGGTGAAGAGAAGAATACATTCACTGTAAGCAAGGATACCGGTAAAAAGACATATGCAGATGTTGTTGGAAATTGCCACACAAACTAGTATACACAAGAAATGAACCAGAGGCCACACTCATTGTATCGACATGCATATCCAAGGATAAATGCAATATTTGACCATGAAGGATTCATCAGAGTCAAAAGTGTAAAGAGAAGACCCCCAGTGAGGCAGTCCTTTGCAAGGCCAAGGCAACCTAATCGGTATGTTTCAAATTTGGGCATATAATAGTTGACTGTAGATTCACCAATAAGCCCTCTATGAGTTATGAAAGTAGAAATCCTTTTAATAAGCACTCTGGGATATGAATGTTGTCTATTATCAGTACAATGGATATGGTCATAGGAGTTTTGAATGTAGGAAGAATAAATCGGTGCCCTACAATAATTTCAAAGATTCATCTTTAAATTAAAATGTGAAATGCTATAACTATCAAGAGTTTGGACATATAGCAAAGTTTTGTAAAAACAAGAAGATCAAAAAGAAGAAGATCGACCCTGATCAAGAACCAGTAGTTGAACCGGAGCATAAAATAGCAGTTGACAAGAAGAAGGAAACCACACCGATATGGGTTGAGAAAGAAAAGAATAAGACAAAATCAAGTCTGATAGTGTAGACTGCCTTACATGTTGAAAGGAAAAATCTATGGGTTGTAGATAGTGGTTGTTCCAACCACATGACCGCTGAAAAATAAATTTATCAAACTTGAAGAATGGAATGGTGGTTCAATAAGATTTGGAGACAAATCATCCATCAAAATAAAGGGAAAAGGTACTCTAAATATTGATGGAAAATTGAAGGCACGTGATGTATATTATGTGGAAGGCCTAAAGCACAATCTGCTAAGTGTGAGTCAAATGTGCAACAAAGGTTATGAATTCACCTTTGACTCTACCAGCTACCAGATAAAGAAAGAGAGTACCGGTCAGGTTGTGGCAGAAGGAAAGAGAATAGATGGAAATGTTTACAATCTAAAGGAATGTTATGAGTTCCAATACATGATGGGACAGGTTGATGAAAGTTGGTTGTTGCACCGAAGGTTAGGCCACATAAACTTTGATAACTTAATTGAAGTAAGAAGAAAGGGGTGTGTAAGAAATATTCCACCCATCATCAAACCGGTAAGCACATTTTGTGATGAATGTGTGAAAGGGAAGCAGACTAAGGTGAGCTTTTGGACAAAAGAGCACAACACCTTAAGACCACTTGAAATTGTACATACAGATCTATGTGGTCCAACTACGAAAAGAGCTCTTGCTGGTGAAAGATATTTTATGCTCTTTATTGATGATTATTCAAGAATGACATGGGTCACTTTCCTGCAAGATAAATCACAAGCATTTGATAGATTCAAGATCTTTAGGAAGATGGTGGAGAAGGAAATTAGGTGCAAGCTAAAATGTCTAAGATCAGACTAGGGTGGAGAGTTCACATCAAATGAATTTAAAGATTATTGTGAAAGACATGGAATTAGAAGGCAACACTCAGCCCCTAGGACACCACAATAAAATGGTGTAGTAGAAAGGAAAAATGAGATAGTCAAGGAGATGGCCAAGACCATGTTAAATGAGGTCAGTCTGCCAAACACCTATTGGAAGGAAGTTGTCCATACTGCTACATATACCTTGAACCAGGTTCAACTAAGAACAAACAACAAAATGACACCTTATGAGTTGTGGTATGACCAGAAGCCATAAGTCAAATACTTCAAAGTATTTGGAAGCAAGTGTTTTATCAGGAGAGATATGGACAGTCTAGGTAGTTTTGACTCTAGGAGTGATGAAAGAATATTCCTTGGTTACTCATCTAACAACAAGGCCTACAAATGCTACAATAAAAGACTAAGAAGAGTCATTGAGAGTGTGCCTGTAAAAGTTGATGAGGATATTCACAAAGGAAGTCAATCAAAAGTGAATTGGTATAATGATTTTTGTGATGAAGGTGAGGAAGCTCAGTTAGACAATGAATCAAAAGAAGCATTCAAGAAGGCTCCCAACTGGTATCTGCAGTTGAATCACCCAGAATAGAAAATTCTAGGAAATAAGAGTGATGGTGTGCAAACTAGAAGAAGACTTGCTCGAAATGATGAACAAGTCAACTTCTGCCTCATGACTGAAGTAGAACCTTAAACATTCAATGAGGCTAGCAAAAGACAAAAATGGATGGATGCCATGGAAGAAGAATTGTAGTGGATTGAGAAGAACAAGACTTGGGAATTAGTCCCTAGATCGGAAGACAAGAACATCATTGGCACCAAATGGGTCTACCAGAACAAGATGAATGAAGAAGATAAAATTGTTAGGCATAAATCTAGACTGGTGTGCAAAGGATACTCTCACATAGACGGAATT
The DNA here is from genome assembly GCF_030272615.1 of Cryptomeria japonica. Classification (NCBI taxonomy): domain Eukaryota; kingdom Viridiplantae; phylum Streptophyta; class Pinopsida; order Cupressales; family Cupressaceae; genus Cryptomeria; species Cryptomeria japonica. Next base: position 477,839,959 of record NC_081414.1, on the reverse strand, counting down.
GAATTTGAAGAAACATTTGCACCTCTAGCTAGATTAGAAGCAATTAGGATGTTTCTAGCCTTTTCTGCCTACAAGGATTATAAAGTATATCAAATGGATGTAAAATATTCCTTCCTAAATGGAAATTTGGAAGAAGAAGTGTACATGGAGCAACCGGAAGGGTTTCTGCTACATGATGATGAAACATTTGTGTGCCAGTTGAAGAAGGCCCTGTATAGTTTAAAGCAAGCTCCTAGAGCATAGTATTCAAGATTAGATCAATACTTGAAGGAGCAAGGATTCAAAATGAGAAGTGCTCACAACCATTTATATATAAAGAAAGATGGAAACCACATGATCATTATGGTTGTGTATGTAGATGACATTATTTTTGGAGGCAACAAAGACACCCTTTACAAGAAATTTGTTGATCAAATGCAGTCTGAATTTGAGATGTCAATTCTTGGTGAATTGACATACTTCCTTGTTTTTCATATATTTCAACAAGATAAGGAAATATTTAACTCACAAACCAAGTATGCAAAGGATATGCTGAAGAAATTTCAACTGGAGGATTGTAAACCAGTAAGTACCCCCCCATGGTGATTGGAAGCAAATTAAGCAAGAATGATGAATCACTGGTGGTGGATCAAACATTGTATAGATCCATGATAGGAAACCTATTGTATCTAACTGCCTCTAGACTAGATATAGTGCAGGCAGTATGTATGGTGGCCAGATTTCAAGCTGCACCAAAGCAATCACATATGAATGCAGTTAGTAGAATTTTTAGATACCTACAAGGAACACTCAATTATGGTTTGTGGTAACCTAAACAAGGGGAATTCATCTTGGAAGAATGCACCGATGATGATTGGGTAGGTTGCATTGATGACTAGAAGAGAACAAGTGGTGGTGCATTCTTCCTAGGTGACCGATTGGTCTCATGGCATAACAAGAAGCAGGACTCAACCTCTCTATCAACTATTGAAGTAGAATACATTGCTGCTGCTACATGTTGCTCTCGGGTGCTTTGGATGAAGCAGACCCTGAAAGACATACAAGTGGACATCACTGATCCTATTCTCATTCAGTGTAATAATTCAAGTGCCATCAACATATCAAAGAATTTGGTGATGCATTTGAGGACAAAGCATATAACTATTAAGTATCATTTCCTTAGAGAGAAGGTTGAGGATAGGAAGTAAAGATGGACTATGTCCCTACCAGAGAAAAAGTAGAAGACATTTTCACCAAACTATTGTCGGTAAGCACTTTTGAGTACCTAAGACACAAGTTGGGAGTTGTGTCACCTGCCTTATGCACATGAGAAAGGAAGGATTTATACGGTTCAAGGGGATTTCATAGCAACATCTATAACTCTTGAACCACATCTCAGTACTGGCTACAATCACTAGTAGCACCCTAAGGGGGAGATAGGTATGGATCAAAGGGGGAGTGTACAAAACCCTTTATCATTGTGTCAAAGGGGGAGAAATATGATGGTATGAAGTCTTGCAGTAAGTTGACATCAATTCCAAAGGGAGAGATTGTTGGCATTATTGGCATTAAGTTGTCATTGATGTCAACTGGTTTGGAAAGGTCACTGGTAAGGAAGAAGTACTGACCGATATAAGAAGAGAAAGATATATGATGGTAATCCACATGTGAGTGAGCAGATAGAAAGAAGGCTACCGATACACATGAATTGTATCATCTGTTGATAAAGAAGGCTTACTAGTAAGGCACAAATCAGGATGAAGGTTGGATTTTTGTTTGTGATGAAGAGGCGGAATGTTAAAAGAATCACAATAACACCCGATGAGTAGAATAGAGAGGATGGCATGAAGCCATACCAGAAGGAAAGATGAGTTATCAAGAGGATGTGCTACCGGTACAGAGGATGTTTGTTGGTCATACCAGTAAGGTGAACTGAGCTGGTAGTCAACTTTGGTCAACAAAGAATGTCAAACCGACATAGGAATCCAAGAAGAGGTGGATATCAACAAGCGTGATAGCTAGATGCCAAGTGGTGATATTGCATAGGTCGATGGAGTGTGCATCGACGTAACAAATCAGTGAGCAAGTCAACTTTTATGAAGGACCCGCGAGTCATGGAGGGTGCCCGAGGATTGTGGATTAAGGAAGGCAAGCTAGCAAGCAACTAAACTGATCTTGCAAGAAGATTTGATCTTCGTACCTATTTGGTGAAGGAAACAACAAATCCATTAATAGCGAATGACAGAGAAAAGTAGAAAAGCATGGTGTAGAACTCCAAATTTATAAAATGCACATTGGAATGTGAATCTTTGTTGGTGATTGATCAATGTCATGAAGATCTTATCCCTTGAAAACAAGATCAAATAGGATTCAGATTGAGTTGGAGAAGGAAAACCTAACATGATAGTGTTTGAATGCATTCTTGGTGGGAATCCACGATTATAAATACATGAGCTTGAAACAAAAAAGGTTGATGCTTGAGGAGAAGAAGAAGAGTAAAGAGAGCCTAAGTGTAGAGAAGGATCATTTGCCTTAGAATTTACTCTAAGAAATTTTTAGAGTGAGTGAGCAAGCAAACCGGTGAGAGGGTTTAACTGACAGTGATAGAGTACTAGTAAACTATAGCAGGTCCAACAATTGAGCTAACCAGTGAGGTGTGAATGATTAAGAAGGCATCCTAGTGTGACACAGTGTGTTGTGAGGTTGTGAGAGAGAGAGAGAGAAGAGAGGCCAAGAATCAGAGAGAGTAATCTCACAACCAATAGTGTGAGATCTAGAAAAGAAGAGAAGGCTATCAACTGACAACAACCTATTTGATCAAGAGTTGTAGAACACATTTCCAACAAGAAGCTATAACTGTATCAAATTGTATTTCATTATACATCACCAAGTTGGAGCTTGGTGCAAGGGTTGGTGCTCCTTGGGTTGGTTCCCTAAACCTTTGTAATTCAGTATTTCATTTGTGAGGCCGGATTGGAGCAGTAGTCTCCAATAGTATTTATCACCGAGGTTTTTCCCATATTGGGTTTTCCTCATACATCTGGTGTTGTGGGTTGTATTTATGTGATTGTCCATTTTGATATTATCTTTTGTCTTACCGGTTTGAGTGTTTAAAGCTTAGGATAACAATTGCTATTCTGAGATTGACTTAAAAGGAGAAAATATTAGAAACCACTGATTCACCCCCCTCTCAGTGGTATATTGTGCTCAACATTAAGAACACTTGAGAATACCATGTTTTTCATCTTTGAATTTTGTAAAAGTTTTGGTTTGATGTTGACGTTGATGTTGAAACTTGACTTTGTTGAGGGACTTGACCTTGATGATGTTTTTGACTAAACCTGGTTGAGATTCCACTTTGTTTTTGGTATTTTCTAAAATGTTTGAATTTGGTGAAATGTATCAAAGGACACAATAGACACATCAAAAATAATAATAACGCAGAAAAAAATCTTGTTTAAAGAACTTTTTCAAATTCTCATGAATGTTGGAGTCTTTTTCAAAACCCCATTTTGGTTTCACTGTAATTGGTCAATCGATAGCACATCAAGAAGACTCTCCTAATGGTCAAAAGGTCACAAGTATTACCACAACCCACATCTTGATACTCCATCAGTTCAAACAACCCTATCACACCCTAGGGTGCACCCATTTTTTTGCCTTTTCTGGAAATTAGACCAAAGAAGATTGCTCCTAAATTGGCCCATTATCTTGGGAGATATATGGTGAGTGTCTTGGGGGAAGATTCTTCCCCACCCTTGCACTGTGACAATTCAAGTGTTTGTTTAATGACTCAGTTAGGCTTCTAATTTCTAAGGTGTTTAGAAAGGTTTCGTTTGAGTGGTCACAATCAACACCATTTTACACTCCATTGAGGGAGGTCTCCCAATCTGTAGAGGTTACACTCTATAGATTTTAATGTAGGCACTGAGGGAGGTATAACATCATTGTGACAACATGTAACACTCATTGCATATGATTTTCATCACATATGCATTTATTTAGAGTGGCTTGGATTACTTGGCTTTAGCCATTGCCACTTAGGTCATTCCCCTCTCACCGGCCTTAATAGCTCCCTAAGGGCAACTCGGGAGTGTAGGCCTTCTAAAGGATGTAAGTACAAAAATTTACTGAAAGCAAAAAAGAAGAGAGTTTGTTTTTCTGATCACCCATTGAAGGGGAGAGCATAATACCTATCCCTTTGAAGACAAGAAAAAAAAATCTTTTTATCCTTCCATTGCAATGATTTTCTATTCTAAGTGGAGATGTTGCTCCACACAGGCATGGTGTTCATTTTTAAGCTTCATAGTAATTTGTGAAAGAACAGGAAATAATTTGATTTTGTTCTTTTTAACAGCACCAAAAGAAGTTATCTACTCTAACCCTGCAGAGAAAATAATGTTAGTAGACATATGGTGGGTTATCCAGCCTAATTTTCTCAATTACAGAGCTCTGTCTTTTCACAAACAGAGAGCAATCCTAATAAAAAATAGAACTAAATAAAGACATAATGTAAAAAACCTAAACTTGCAATTGTGAACTAATTACTAAGCAATTGCGAACTGATATCTGATCAATTGTGAACTGATATGTTATCAATTGTGAATTACTGTGATAACAATTGCGAATTGATGTCTGAGCACTTGTGTAGCAATATCAATTCAACTGTTCATTAGTTAAATGCAAATTTTATTTATTTATTTATTTAAACAACAACAAAAGACAGAATATAGAGATTTATTCTACAATGATGTTATCCCAAATCACACGAGCCATCACATCAATGTCGTCATAAAATTTGTATTTGGGAATAGATTAGTGGATGCTTCTATGGTATTGGGAGATTTCTTCTTTTTCTTCAATTTTGTGAAGCTCTCTTTCTGCTTTTAGGAGTCTTTGGCATTCTCTCTATTCTCTCCTATGCTATCTTTTCCTCCTGGCACCTGAGATTTTGAAGGTTACCTTTCCTACCATTGGATTAGACACATTTTATGCAAAAAATGAAAATTTCCAGAATTGAAAAAAATTTATATGTTAGGTGCGCAAGATCAACTTATTAAGAAACGACAAACAAAAAATTATTTTTTCCCTTTTTTAAGCAACTGCGGATCATTTTAGCAATTGCGGTGGATTTTACTATCAATTGCAATGGATTTTGATATCAAGTGCGGATAAATATTCGCAATTGCGAATTTCTATCTGATCAATTGCGGATTCTAGTTTTCTATGCACGTACGGATCTACAAAATCAATCAAAAACAACAAATGAAGGTTAGCATTTCTTCACATTGGGTTCACCAATTGTTCGCATGTTTGAAATCATCAAATCTACGATAATTAGACTGAAAGGATGAATCACAAAATCCTTAACTAATTAAACTGATTTTAAATACAATACAATGAAATAAATGATAGAAATAGAAAGATTAAACTAAATTAAAACTCCCTATTCTCCACTTGTGCTTCCATTGTTCTTCTCCATTATTGTTGGTGTAGGTGGCTCTCAGGCAATGCATTGATTTCCTGCATAAGATGGACAATAACTTTGAAGATTGTGATTCTCTATTATGTGATTCTAGATTCTGTGATTCTAGTTTGAAAATGAGAAAACGAGTTTGAATTTATAGATTTCCAACACAAAAGAGGTGAGAATTTGATCTCAAGTGTTGATTGATAGACAACTGAAATTGATTGATATGTTAACTCATTAGATTGAGGAGTCAACTCAAAATATTGGAGAGTGAACTCAATACATTGAAGAGTGAACTCAATAGACTAGTCAGTTGAGTAAATTGATTGATTAGAAGACTGACTTGATTGAGAAGCTGATTGATTAGATGGGTTAGAAGATTGAAATGATTGATTAGTCATAAAAAGCTGATTTTGAGTGAAAATGGGAGATTGAGGATTTAACTAATTAGATAACTAATTTGATCAACCAGTTCTGATTTTAGCATGTGTTGTAGGATTTTGAAATTGAATTTGATTTTCATTTTCAATTTGGATTCAAATTTGGACTTTCGAATGTTGAAATGCACATGAAATTAACTAAAATTCAAATTTGGTAAAATATGAGTTTGGAAGAAATGAAATTAATTGGAATTGAGTGAAATTTGAATTTGGGGAAATGGCATAAAATTAGATGGAATTAATTGGAATTTTAATTTGGGGATTTGGAAGAATTAAATTAATTAATTAAATAAGTTATATGAAATTATTTAATCATAGGAAATTGAATTAATTAAATAATAAAGATTATTTAACTAAGGAAAATGTCGCAATTAATTAAATAATTTATATTTAATTAATAATTGAGATAGGGTTAACTAATTAAATGATGAAATGATATGAATTCGATAATTAGAAATGTTAAATGTTCTGATAAGAAGAAATATTTAATTTAATCAAATAATTAAATAATTACTTAATTAAATAGATGAATAATTAGTGTAGAATTAATGAGACATTTTTAGTCATCTACACAAAACATTCAAGAGTGATTGAGGAGTGAAGAAAATTTGCAAGTGCGTTCATGTGCAAACCCTAGCCATTGAGTTTATAGGCATTTTTCAGTATTTTATGTAAATGCTAAGTTCAGAAGTTGAAAATGGCTACTCCTAGGGTTATAGATGTTGTGGACAAACCAAGACCTATCTTTGAGAAGCGAGCATACAAATCTACTACAAATGACCCCCTTGGTGCATTTTCTTGTGTACCTATCAATGTAATTCACATCATGGATGTTCAAATATACATTTTTGGTCACATGAATTAGTACGATCATACAATAATGGAAGAGTTTAGAGAGAAGCATTTGTTGGATGAACAATTCATGCTGAAACCAAAATATGCCAATGTGGAAGAAAAAAAATTGGATGCTTGGAAGTGTCTCCCAATGTTTTATGAAGAAGAGATGATCCAAATTGTATTGAGTCAAATTAATAAGAAATTTATCTAGTTCAATCAACCCTACATGATTAGTAAAGAAGATATAAGGGAAGTGAAAAGTTTGTTCTCCATGTGAGAGGTACAAGTTTTGTAGCTAGTTAAGAATGATGAGGTTACAAGATTAACCATAGCCAATTTTGATAAAAGGGAATTGACAATATATGATATTGTTGATTTGGAAGTCTGGTTTGCTTCTATGGGCATTGCCCAAAAAATTTATTACACTGACAGATAGGGTTCTACCTCTACAAATACCATACATACTGCAAATTAGATGGTTGAGGGTAAAAATTTTGATCTTTGTGAGTTGTTGCGATAATAATTGATGGAGAATTTACACAAGGAAAAGGGAAAAAAATATCAATTCTAGCATGGATCCTTAATTATTTGTTTAATTACATATTTCATGAAATAATTACCTAGGGTTAAGATTATTGTTTGGAGGAAAGATGTATCAGTAGGTTCACAAATAAAAGAACATATACATAGCTTTCTGGATGGGAAGGCTAGTGATGTAGCTTATTGGGGTTTCTTTAAAACCTTTTAGAGTGAGATGAATATGATATATATTATACCAACATAGGTAGTAGAAAGATACAAGGAAGTAATTGCATTCATGGTTGACAAGGACAACTATTATCTGGAGGTTGTTGAGAAATTTGAGAAAATGAAAGGTGATTTGGAAAAGAAGTTAGTTGTATATTCTACAAGTACAACTGAGGCATCTTGTTCTACTACCGATGCTCCACAATTACCATAAGAACCAAGAAGGATCGAAAGGTTTGTTGTTGCTACTACCACACTTCTTACACCTTCCAAAACTGCACAATCTCCATCAAGTAGAAAGAGGTCTACTACTACTATTCCATAGCAATATGAGTCTCTTACTGAGATGAAGAAACCAAGAAAGAAGTAGAGAGAAAAAATAAAGATGGTTAATATTGATGAAGAAGATAAAGAAGAGAAAGAATAAATGAAAGCTTTTGAGTTGAAGAGAAGAAAGAAGAAGACCAAACAAGGTGAAGAAGAAGTTCCAAAAGGAGGATAAGGGAAAAGGAAATTTGAAGGGAGAAGAAAATCAATCAAAGAAGACTCCTCTAGAGTCTCCTAAGAAAGATATATTTAGTCTAGGTGCTATTGTAAATGCAATTTAATCCCATGGAGATTTAAAGATAACAATTAAACTTTATCCAAATGTGCCATCATAAAATCAAGAGATTATAGAGAAATCAATTATAATGTACATGATAAAATGTAATTTAACCTTGAGTGGTATTTTTGACCAACTTCTATAGATCCTTGTAGATGCCTTGATGGAGAAGAGATTTGAAGCTATAAAGCTTGATGCAAAACTAAGAGAACAAGAACTTTTACAGGCTGGATTAACTTTGTCTAAGAAAGAGAAAACTAAAGTAGTTCAAAGACAAGAACAAGAACTAAGATCAAAATATAGGGTAAATACCCACATGAGCAAAAGAGAGGGAGATAAAGAGGAAATGTAGAATAAAATTGAAGAGGTTATTGTAAATATTTTGAAGGAAATGGAAAAAGAATTGATTGCAAAGGAACAAGTTCCTCATGTTGATAATGACAGAATAAATTCCTAATATTTGTACTCAAGACATTGATAAGTCTATTTTGGGTGTTCCATTGGCAGAGACTAGTAGTGATAAGAAAGATGATAAAATTGAGAGGATAAGGAGACTCCTCCTCTGAAGAATTTTGACATAGATACACTAGGTGCAAAGAAATGGAATGAAGAGAATGTCCCTCCTCCAAGGATTACTAATTAGAATGTAGGACAAAATATTTTAGAGCACTAGAAATGTTGATACTGAACGTAGATGTAAAAGAGAACACATAGATTGGAGGAGAATAAGAAAAGGAAAAGGATAATGTTGAGAATGTTGGAGGTGGAAAGGAGAAGGAAGAGAACCAACCTGAGAAGGCTCGGGATAATACAAAGAAATTAGTTGAGAGATTTTTTTATTCCAAGGATATACAAAATGTTAGTGAGAGATCTTTTGATTCCTTTAAAGGCCTATTGGGTCTACAAATGCAATTTGAGCTTGTGGTGAATTGACAACTCTTATAGATTTCGTCACATGAGGGACATATAAATTTGCGAAAAATTCCCTTCATAAATTTTAGTTGGGTGATATTATACATGCATTTTCTAGGAAATAAATTTTACAAGAGCATGTGAATAAATCAAGCTTAATTGATGATATAGTGAAGGATATATAAGAAAGCTTACTAGAGGCAAATATTGATTCATCTTGTTGGAACCTCTAAATTTTTTTATATTCCTAAATTATTTTCCCACTACTATCCATATGAATAGCCAAATCAAGTAAACTAAAGTACACAAGTAAATCTCCTCTTTGTCATAATTCAATATGTTTTCTAGCCTAAAAATCCTAGAATTCAACACCAAATTGTTTAAATAAATTAAATATGTGAACCATCATAAGACCTCAAAAGAGCTCTGCCCTCATCATAAATCTTCTTTTTTAATAACGAAACACATATTTCCAATCATTACCTTAAAAAATGTCTAAATACTTCACTGATCACTTCATTTGAACCCAAGTGTGATATACCACACACTATCACTATTTCGCGAGGTCCTTGTCACATTATATTAGGAAATCTACGAAATGGCCATAAAAAATCAAGTTTATAAGAGTATCGTCATTTCATAGGACCTGTATTATATTAAATAGGGTGGCATGTGAAATGGCGACAAAGAAAATAAAGTTTGAAGGGTGTCGCTATTTCACAAGACTTATATTCTATAATGTTGAGTGATCTACGAAATAGCAATAAAAGGAACTAAGATCATAAAGCATCGCCATACTGCTAGAAAGGATTTAACGAAAAGTGGAGATGCTGCAATATAGAAACAACAAGCTAACATAGAGTGTTATTGCGAAATCACTAAAGAGACTCGATAAAGAAATCAAAGGGTTGTGATATAGTGATAGCTCCATAGACCATCACCAAATTGCAGGATGGAGATAACTAACGAAAAGTAAAATAACAATACTAGCTAAACTACATGCCACTATATCGCAGGAAGCAAGAATACAGGGAAAACAAATGTTGTGATATAGAGATAACAATTGTCTCTATTTCATAATGGTAAAACAAGGTTGTTGAGGTGGGTTTGCGATACCGTGCAAACAGTAAGTTGAGACAAGTTGTGGTGACGTCAGCAAGTCATAACTTAGAATTTTGACAATGTGGCAGAGCTATTAGTGGCACACTTGAATTAAATGAGAAAAAACCCTTGAGAGATTCCATTAATAATCAAATAATTTCTTAAAATTTTTCATTCTAAAATGAAGATTGAATTATGTGATATTTGCGACAAAGGGGACACTGGAGCTACGACTTTATTCAAGGATAGGTTGGAGGGTTGTTGGGATGCTTCAATTACAATAGTAGGAAGGGATTTATTCTGGTATTTTTATAAAAACAAAGAAGAGAAGGTCCTAGTATCAAACCCCTGGACCCTAGATGTAGTAAAGTTAATAGTACCAAATTTCCTCATTGATTTTGATTTGAGTCAAGTCTTAGTAGACAATTATTACCCAGTGACCATAACTATCAGGATGCCTAGTGGAAACCCCTTGTTAGTGGCCACAAAATTGGCCATTGTTGATTGTTTTATGCTAAACAAATAGGCTATGAATAGGGTTGACTTGGAGAAATTTGAGATGGACTATACCAGATTGAGGAGAACCTTTAGGAAGGATGACCTTCCATACTACCAGAGGAGGGGAATGAACAACTAACTTGTGGTAATTTCTGGCTATGAACCTTTTCCTATGGAAGATTTCCTTGTTTACTTTCAAAAGAGCTACTTTGCTTTGTGTCAAGTGTTAGGAGAGGATTCCAAGGCAAAAATGCCACTGTTACTGATGTATATGGCCATGAGAATACAAAATTTTGAAGTAAACCTTGAGTTTGACTTTGCATCTAACCTAGAAATGAAAATTCATGATAAACTTGTGGCATGGAAAGAGATGAAAATTTGTGACTTCCATCATTATTCTCTATTGTGTTATTTAATTGTGTATCAAAATAGACAGTCCTTTAGCTAATGACTAAAACTAGGGATGGTGGATGATAATGGAAATAGGATACTTGTGCAGTTATGGTGTTTTCTATGGGATAAGAGGTGCAGGAATTGCAATTATAAAGTTTTTCATGATTCATTTGTTATTGTGATTTTTAGTTCCCTCAACCATTAGGTTAAAAAATTGTCATTGAATTTGAGAATGTTGTTGAGATCACTCGCCCTTGATCTTGAAAAGGGTCATACTCATAATTTTGTTGATTGGTTCTACATGGGAGATTGCACTATCATTAGAGTATATGGGCACCCTCAAGCTCCCCATTTATTGCCCATATTTATATCAGCAAGCTTGCATTCTTGGAATTTATGTGGCAAATGTTATGGCTTGAGAAGGAAGTGATAGAGAAAAGAAAGAAGGGGACGTTATTTCCCCATGTCACCAAATGTACAGACTTTTATATTGGATCAAATATGTTGGAAAGATTACAAGGATATCTAAAGACAAATTACTCTGAAATCCGGTCAGGAGAGAGTATGATCCCAAATGTAATATTGGATCTTTAGTTAAAACAGTCTCTCATGAGGTATTGATACAAAAAGATTTGATTAGAAATTGTGTAGCATTTTCAAAAATTGTGCAAAGAAGAAATAAGTGGCATGTTTTGGTGAAACTAGAGGAAGAAAGGAAGAAAAGAGACCCTAATTCCCCTAGATTTTTTGATGAAGAAACTAACAAATTAAAGAAAATTGATTTGTATTTAGATAACTTTGAATTTTTTTATGGCAAATCAGCAAGCGCTGGTGGATCTCCACCAAGGAAACCCCATGGGGTTGTTAGTCATGATGGTTCTGATGATGAATCTATGCAAGAGTCTTCACCTACTTTTCCCCCACCTAAAAACCAAAAGATAAATGACCCAGATTCGTTGGTGCCTTATCAAGAATCAGAAGGAGAAGGTGACACTAATGAGGCCATCGATTCATTAAGGGCTTTCAGGGGTGATGGAGGGGTAGATCAATCACAAATGGATCCACCAAAGTATGAAGAGGAAACATATGGATATGAAACCGAAGTAGAAGAGGGGGAAGACACAGTAAATCATGTGGATGAGAGAGTATCCATATCAATGAGATTCATAGAGAATGATGAATTCATCCATACTCCCGAGTTCAAAGATTTATGGACAAAGATAAAGATGAAGGAGCTTGAGGAAATAAAATAGATGAATCTCATGGGTGTGGATGAATCCAAGCATGAGGAATTAATAGACCAAACCTTTAAAGAAATAAAGTTTGATGATATACATATTACTCTAGCAAAAGCTAGAGAAATAGTTATGAAAAGTAATGTGTTAATTGTTGCAGGAATGAAACTAAAACAAATGTTTTTATTAGATCAAGTGAGGCAAAAAGAAGACCCAATGTTGGTAGTAAAGTTTTATTTTGAATAAGGGGTAAGTGGTACAGGGTATAACCCAAGAACTAAGATACTAGTTGCATGGGTAAACTTTAAAAGTACTAACAAACCAAAGCTAGTAGACATGGTGAAAGAAACAAAGGGAGAAACAATCTTGAAGACCATGATAGATACCTCCCCATTAGAGGCGGCCACACTAACCATGCACTCTGCTATGTTCACTAGGGATGCAATAAAACACATGCAGCAAAAAATAGTTGAACTTGAAAAGGGGCAAGTGGAAATGAATGATGAAATTAATAGGTTGTATATTGAAAATGCCATGTTGAAAGACAAAACAAAAGGACAACCTGACAGTCAAAGTAAAGCCATCATTTTGCATAGGCATGCCACTCCTAGACCAACAAACAGCAATGAGGATAGTAAACGATGAAGTGAAGAAAAGCGAAGGTATGAAAAGGAAATCGAAGACTTGAAGATGGCTAATGAAGAAGTTTTGCAAAAAAATCCACATCAGATGTATAACACTTTTGAGCAAGTACTGGCACACGAGGTGATTCTTCTAATTGAAAATTTAGATGATGTTTATAAGGGCTATGAGTCCTTATTAAATATGACAGAAATATTCAAATAAAATAAACCCAAATTGGATGCTTGGACAAAAAGATGGCAACTAGCCCATCACACTCTGATTACATTGTGCAAGGTTACACATAGGGACCCGACTGCTCCTCAAAAAATAAAGGGAACTGAAAAGGCAATAACTACAGTCACTGAAGAGATTTGATACATTATAGGTGAATAACAAAGGGTGAGGGCCAAAATAGACTCTTTCCATACATTTCAATACTGAACCATGCCTCACATCTTGGATAGGGACAAACATATCAAAGACTTTAGTGATTGGAAGAATGAATTCTATCAAATGGTTTCCAGGTTTGTGTCCAATATGAAAGAAGAAAAGGATACAAGCTTCAAAGTTCCAACTTGTTCTTGGATAGGATTATCACCTTGGATGTTGGATATTCAAATTTAGTTATAGAGGTATGGGTAATGATTGATAAAAGATGGAAGGATCAACTTAAAAATGTACCAACAGTCCAAAAATTCAAACATCCAAGTGATTATGAGGTGTTCCAGTGGGAAACTACTTATTTGAAGACCACCGAGGACTAGTGTTGCTAAAGCACCACCGGTGGATATCAGCAATTCCTTTGCTAAAAGTGGAACCTTGCCAGACCTTAGGGTCACAGGCTGCCACTTGTAACATGAAGACAAAAGGCTTGTTTATATTCACCAGTTATAAGTTATGTTGTGTTTTATTTTATTACATGTTTTTAAGTCTTTAACAAAACTTTTTAATACTTTAGTTAAGTTTTATTGTTAAAACTATGTTGATCAGTTATGAATGGTTATATTGTAATGGTCTAAATCTTGTTGCTTCTCCCAATTTCGATATATAAGGGAGAAACTAAGACAGAATGAAGGGGGAGGATATTTAAAAAAGGAGATAGAATATATAGATAATAGAAGTAGCAGTAGTGGCAAGAAAATTTTATACTTTCTTTATAGTGGCAAAATATAATAGAAGAATCCAAGTTTCCTGCTCTCAGTTATTTGTTGATTATGAATGATTAAATATTATATGGTTATCTATAATTCATTTCTTTTTCATTTATTTAATTTAGATTATCAAGGGTATTTCTGATTTATCAAAGTAGCCTTCTCTACTCTGTGCGATTTGGTTGATTGGTTTCTACAAGGTTGAATTAAATTCCATTTAAAAAAATCATAATAATTTGAAAGAGAACAATTAGATTAACAAGAAGATCCTAATAATTTTACATTTGTGCATATTTATATAAGATATATATACATTTGTATGCCAAGTTTATTAAAGTATGGTTAGGAATCAGATGTATGTGACTCTGTGGCCTCAAAGGAAGGCACTGATCTTAAATATTTTAAATAATTTTCATTGAGGATTCAATTTTCTCTTATTCATTTCAAAGAAGTAGGTAGAAGTAGGAGTAATAAGGAATCACACATTCATTTTAAGTATATGTCCCATACTAATTGCATTTAAACCAAGGTTTCAACATATGTGTTGGCAATTGACACTCATCCGGCTTAGTTGTGTTGTCATTGATGACAACACACACCATTTTGGGTTGGTCACTGAATCGGTACTCATCGATATACATTATTTGGCAACTAACATTCAAGTCATCTGACACACAAGGAACCGGCATCAACAAACAAGGGAAACCAACAAACTAGGAACTGGTATATGAGACCAACATGGGAGATTGATCTGGCAGGTCTACATGACAACTATCAAAGGCATCAGTCTCAAAGTTTAATGAATTTATTTTTTCTTAGGGCGGCATGTAAACAAATTGTAATATCATTGTAAGTCAACATAAGGCATTTATGTTTGTGTTTGCGAAGGGTATTTAAGTCAGTCTGGTTAGGTTATTTTAGAAGGACATGAAATGTAATGAAATATAGTGATGTGATATTGTGCGAGTGATCTTGATCGATAGAATGCGAATGTAATATTTTGTAGTCAGTCTTAGATATTGGTTTAGAGGTTTGGGAAGTGAAGCAAGATACCGATAAGGGAGGACATAGTGAAAATTGGTGTAGATTGTGCTTTAATCGAAACTCATCCAGCATAGCATATGCACTCTCAGAGTTCAGAATTTTGTTTGTAACTCCATATTTGGTGTTTGTGCTCAGTTAGGCTCCTTTTGTAATGAGTAGTGTGCTCTAGGCTGTTGGCCTTACTGCATGTGTAGGCCCCTATTGTAATATTTATTCATTTGGTCAGTGGATAGATATTGTGGGTCACCAATCCCACTGTGGTTTTTCCTCTTTGAGGTTTTCCATGTATAAATCTATGTGTTATGGTGTATGCTCTTATGGTTGCTTCATTTCTATTTGTTGTTGTATTCTTTTATGGTTATCAGTTACTGAATTGTCATTGTTAATAAGGTTAAAATTTCATTATACCGGTAGAACACTAATTCACCCCCCACCCCTCTTAGTGTTCTTGGATTCCAACAATAAGACCATAAATATGCTCTATTTATCAAAGGTACTCCTGCCAAGGTTTAGCAGAACCTAAAGAGTAGGATACATCTTCCTTTTGAAGATTCTTGCTTGTTGGCCAAATCATTGCATACCCCGATTATAGAACCTGGCACATCCTTAGGGTCTTGCAATTTGTTGATTTGGGAACCAACACATCCTTATCTCTTGAACATAATTCAGTGCTACTAATGGATTCCTTTAAGCTTCATTCATCTCTTATTGAGAAGAAATAAAAGGGAGAAGCCCTAAGAAAGTTCAATTAAAAAATAAATGGCATGTGCTTAACTGGTGTGTTAATGCACACATTACACTATAGAAGGACATAAAGAAGTTCAAGGATGGTGTTGATGAAGCTACTATTGGGATTATGTGAACCGGCATGAGCCTTATGTTAACTGGCATGAAGACATAATGATATTGTATGTTGTCATTGATGTCAATATGGGATATAGTGTGAACCGGCACATGTGATAAGTAAAGAGAGAGGAACCGGCATATGTGTGAACTAGTTTATATGCCAAAGTGAAGCAGCATATTTGTTCAAGGTGAACTGGCATGTAGTTATGGGAACCAGCACATGGAAGCACTGTATGACTACCGATTGGTAGGCAGCTTCCACTTTAGGGTTTCCGGTTGGAGTACCTCAAGTCTGTGTGACTCAATTGGTGATCTTTGTGTGATGAGTTAGCAGTATGATGGAGGACAGATCGTGTTTCCATGTAAGCTCTGTGTGCGTGAAGGATCTTGCATAAAGACAACTATTCCTCTCTACCTTGGGAATGTGTGAAGTCTATCAAACGGTGCTAACACATGATGGGTTATCAGCCACCATGAAAATGGTAGATAATGGACGATGGAGAATGTCTTGAGATCGATTCAAGAATAGTGCATTTAATGCAGTATGATTCAACAGTCAAGATCAAACCGTTAATTGCTCAACCTAACAGGTTTAGGGTTTAGGGTTTTTGCTACCGACCTGTATGTTTCCTATAAGGTCGATGTTGGGTTTCTGTCTGAGGTTGTTGGAAAAAGTTGTGAGTGTGTATCCAAGGAAAGTGATACGTGATTCTTGCCAGACCAAAGGAGAGAAGAGATACCTACAAAGTGAATGTGTAGAAGGAAAAGAGGAGCCTAAATGGATCTGCATTAGCATTGAGTGCTCTTAATAGATCATTGTAATACCTATTGATCTCTAACCACTTCAATAGTTGTAAAATCTCCTAACAGGGTAGCCTTAACTGGCTTGATTCAAAATCCCTTAAATCAGGTGGTCTTAACCAGCTTGTTTCAAATCCCTTAACCGGGTAACTCGAGGCTAATGAGTTCTGAAAAGCTAGAGAAGCTTAGGAGATCCTTTCAGCTATTGAGTTCTTAAAATCCTCTAACAATGTGACCCTACCAGGTTTAACCCTTAACCGAGTGATCCTTAATAGGATCAGTTGCTACTAGAACCTATTGTAATGTCCTTAACCGGACAAGGCTCCTAACAGAGCAGACTTCTAAAGAGTTCAAAAAGCAACTTGTGGGTATTCATTCCCACCGTGGTTTTTCCCAGTTGGGTTTCCACGTGAAAATTATTTGTGTCATGTGAAATGCTTCTGTCTTGTGATGCTTTGTTTTATCTGTTAAGCACATGAAGGTTCTATGTTTTATGCCTATCTATAAAACATATTGAACTCAGTGTTGTGAAGATCTGATGGTCAATTTTACTGGTTTATGCATGAGAATATAATGATACTGTAGTATTGAGTTAAGAGGAAAGCTTATTGAGTGACCGGTTCATGACTGTTTGAGCTATACTGGATGTTACCGGTTGCACTGTGTTTTACCGGTATCCCTGTTTATCAGTCATTTGGGGTATTTGTTGTCAAACTAGTTTTTGACTGTATTTGTGTTTGTAATGATTCACCCCCCCCCTCTCAGTACCAGTTTGGTACTAGTGGTTCATCATTGAGTTATCAATTGGTATTAGAGCACCTCCAGGTCCTCTGTGTTTTAAGCTTAACCTCTTGAGGAAAAGATCCTAGTCAAATGATGAAGAGGGAAGGTCCAAAGTTTAACAGGGAAAATTTTGGTATATGGAAAGACAGGATGAAGATATTCATCAAAAGCATGGGTTTTCAACACTGGAGTTATGTTGAAAATGTATATGTTGTTCCTACCGGTACTCTCACCGATGACCAAAAGAGAGAGATACAAGAAAATGGGCGAGTCATGGAAGCCCTCATCAGTAGCCTATTTGACATTGAGTTTATTGATGTTGAGGACAAGGCAAATCCCAAAGAGGTATGGGATGCTCTTGAAAATATCTACGGTGGTGATGAGCATGTAAAACAGGCTAAGGAAGAGAGCCTGAGAGGAAAGTTTGAAGACATGCGGATGGTTGAAGGAGAGACCATTCAGCAGTATGGAATAAGAATCAAAATAGTGGTTGGAGACATAAAGAGTGCAGGTGGCAAAATAGAAGATTCCATTGTGGTAAGCAAAGTCCTAAGATCCCTGTTGCCGGTCTATGCAATAAGGGTTGCTGCTATTCAGGAGCTGAGATCAATAGACAAGTCTAAGGCATCCTTGGACTCCATCATAGCCAAGTTGATAGCCTATGAGCTAAATAGTTTTGATGATAGTGTTCAAAAGACAGAATCAGCTTTTAAAGCTTCTGCTATGCCATCTAGAAAAGGAAAAGAGGCTAGCACTAGTGGGGAACCCAATCAGAACAGAGAAATGAAGGATGAAGAGTTTCTGATGGAATTTGAAGCTCTTCTTGCCAGGAGATGTCCAAAAGGGACTGGTAAATACAAAGGTAAGATTCCTTTGAAATGTTTCTCCTGTAACCGGATAGGACATATTTCTATGAACTGTCCTAATAGTGACAACAAGGATAAACCAGAAAGGTTCAAGAAATTCAAAGGACGAAGTTGGAGAAATTGTTTTGTGGTAGTTGATGAAGGTGTCACAGATGAGGAATTAGAAGATGAAGAGAATGAAGACATTGTGTTCGTTGCTATAAAGGAAGATGTGGCAGGCAAGAAGGCTCTTGTCTCCCGGTTTGATGATTCCAATGAGTGGATCATTGACAGTGGTTGTTCTCACCATATGACTGGTGACCAGAGCAAGTTTCTATCCTTAGAAGAGTATGATGGTGGTGTGGTTCGTTTTGGCAATGATGCACCATGCTCTTTGAATGGAAAGAGTAGTGCTGACAATGTGTACTAGGTTGATGGTCTCAGACACAACCTTCTAAGTGTTGCCTAGCTAAATGACAGTGGTCTCACTTTGCAATTCAAGAATGGAGTTTATAGAATCAAAGGTGAAGATGGTAAATTGGTAGCCACTGGCATGCAGACTAAAGGTAACCTATTTCATCTAAAGGAAAATATAAGTACATGTCTTATGGCTAAGCTTGATGATAACTGGATATGGCATAGGAGATTCTACCATGTGAACTTTGATAACAATGTAAAGGCTAGTAAGATCAAGGCAGTTAGAGGGTTGTCGGTGCTGAGCATATTGGATAATACCTTGTGTAGAGAATGTCAATTGGGGAAAATGTCTTCCTCAACCTTTAAAGGTAAATCTTTCACTGTTGACAACTTGCTTGATCTTGTGCATACTGATTTATGTGGTCCTATGAAAACTAGAAGTGTGCAAGGTGATAGGTACTTCATGATTCTCACTGATGACTGCTCAAGAATGATGTGGGTCACATTCTTGAAAGATAAGTCTGAAGCTTTTGGGAAATTCAAAGCTTTCAGAGCATTAGTGGAGAAGGAAAGCGGTAAAAGGATCAAATGTCTCAGAACTGATCAAGGAGGGGAATTCACTTCCAGTGAATTCAACAAGTATTGTGAAGAATTTGGCATCTAGAGACAGCTGTCTGCCCCCCGGACTCCACAGCAGAATGGCCTAGTAGAGAGGAATAACCGGACTGTGGTTGAAGCAACTAGAACTATGCTGATCCAAGAAAAGGTTGCTCACACCTTTTGGAGAGAAGCAGTGAGCACTGAAGTCTACACTATGAACCGGGTACTCATCAAAAAGGGTAAGGACAAAACTCCTTATGAGTATTGGACCTGTAAGACACCTATGGTTAACTACTTTAAGGTATTTGGTAGCAAATGTTACATCAAGAGGAGTGAACATCAGGGCAAATTTGAAGCTAAATGTGATGAAGGAATATTTCTAGGATATTCCACCAAGAGTAAAGCTTTCAAGTGCTACAACAATAGGACTCAGAGAATTATGGAAAGCATCAATGTAAGAGTTGATGAATCCTCTGAGAAGACTGAGGAAATCGGCAGTGAGCAAGTTGTAAATGAACCGGTTACAACCTTCTGGGAACCGATTGCCAGTCAACCTAGTACCAATAATAGTGTTCCTGAACCGGTGAATGCTGATACTGATGAAGATGAGGATGAAGAAGAAAAGCAAGAAGAACTAGATAAGACCATTCCTTGGTATGTCAAGTTGAATCATGATCCCAAGCAGATAATAGGTGATAAGGATGTAGGAATCCTTACCAAAAGAAAGATCAGAGAAAACTCATGTATGATCTCTAAATTTGAGCATAAGTCATTCAAAGAGGCTCATAAAGATGGAATCTTCATTACTCAGTCCAAATATGTCAAAGAGGTGTTGAAGACTTTTGGCATGGATGATAGCAAACCGGTTGGTACACCGATGGTGACTAGTTGCAAATTGACAAAGGAGGATGATTCTGCACTGGTTGATGAGAAGGAATACTGATCAATGATTGGTAAGTTGCATTATGTAGTGCATAGCAGACCGGATATTGCACATGCAGTTGGCATCACTGCAAGGTTCCAGAAGAGTCCAAGAGAATCTCACTTGAGTACAGTCAAGCAGATTCTTAGGTATCTGAAGGGAACAGTTGACTATGGATTGTGGTACCCATATAGCAATAATTTCAATCTGAAAGTATTCATAGATGCTGATTGGGCTGGTAATGTGGATGACCGGAAGAGCACAACCTATGGTGCATTCTTTCTCGATGGTAGACTGGTCTCATGGATGAGTAAAAAGTGGAGTTGCATCTCTCAGTCTATAGTGGAAGCAGAGTATGTTGCAGCTTTCATGAACTGCACTCAGACAATCTGGATGAAGCATGTACTGGAAGGCTTCAAGATCCCTATATCTGAACCGGTAAGTATATTCTGTGATAACACAAGTGCTATCAATATATCAAAGAATCTGGTTTTATATTCTAGAACCAAACATTTTGAGCTTAAGTATCATTTCTTGAGGGAAAAGGTTCAGAATAAAGAGATTGTACTGAAGCATGTGTCTAGTAAGGAGCAATTAGCAGACATATTCACCAAGCCTCTCCCAAAGACAACATTTGTGCATTTGAGAGGTGAATTAGGGGTATTGCCCCATTAGGAGGTGAACTAAAAGTGATTGTTCCACATCAGTCAGGTACTGAAAAGACAAATCTTTGGTTGATTGGTGTGTTTATGGATTCTACTCCTCAGGGGGAGCAGCATGATGAAATAGAGATGATTGTACATCCACTTTGGCATTGTTGTCAAAGGGGGAGAAGGAGTGAAGCAAAAAGATATCTGCAGTAAATGGGGAGAAGATGTGAAGCAGAGAAGATATCTTTTGTATATTGCCATCAATGCCAAAGGGGGAGATTGTTGGCATTATGTGAACTGGCATGAGCCTTATGTGAACCGGCATGAAGACATAATGATATTGTATGATGTCATTGATGTCAATATGGGACATAGTGTGAACCGGCACATGTGATAAGTAAAGAGAGAGGAACCGACATATGTGTGAACCGGTTTATATGCCAAAGTGAAGCAACATATTTGTTCAAGGTGAACCAGCATGTAGTTATGGGAACCAACACATGGAAGCACTATATGACTATCGGTTGGTAGGCAGCTTCCACTTCGGGGTTTCTAGTTGGAGTACCTCAAGTCTATGTGACTCAATCAGTGATCTTTGTGTGATGAGTTAGCAGTATGATGGAGGACAGATTGTGTTGCCACGTAAGCTCTGTGTGCGTGAAGGATCTTGCATGAAGATGACTATTCCTATCTACCTCGGGAATGTGCAAAGTCTGTCAAATGGTGATAACACGTGATGGGTTATCAGCCGCCATGAAAATGGTGGATAATGGACGATGGAGAATGTCTTGAGATCGATTCAAGACTAGTGCATTTAATGCAGTATGATTCAACGATCAGGATCGAACTGTTTGAATTTCTCAACCTAATAGGTTTAGGGTTTAGGGTTTTTGCTACCAACCTGTATGTTTCCTATAAGGTCGATGTTGGGTTTCTGTCTAAGGTTGTTGGCAAAATTTGTGTGTGTATCCAAGGAAAGTGATATGTGATTCTTGCCAGACCAAAGGAGAGAAGAGATACCTGCAAAGTGAATGTGTAGAAGGAAAAGAGGAGCCTAAACAGATCTACATTAGCATTGAGTGTTGTTAACAGATCATTGTAATACCTGTTGATCTCTAACCACTTCAACAGTTGTAAAATCCCCTAACAAGGTAGCTTTAACTGGCTTGATTCAAAATCCCTTAAATTGGGTGGTCTTAATGGGCTTGTTTCAAATCCCTTAACTGGGTAACTCGAGGCTAATGAGTTCTGAAAAGCTAGAGAAGCTTAGGAGATCCTTTCAGATATTGAGTTCTTAAAATCCTCTAACAAGGTGACCCTACCGGGTTTAACCCTTAACTGGGTATCCCTTAATCGGGTGATCCTTAACAGGATCAGTTCCTACCAAAACCTATTGTAATGTCCTTAACCGGTCAAGGCTCCTAACAGAGTGGACTTCTAAAGAGTTGAAAAAGCAGCTTGTGGGTATTCATCCCCACCATGGTTTTTCCCAGTTGGGTTTCCATGTGAAAATTATGTGTGTCATGTGAAATGTTTCTATCTTGTGATGCTTTGTTTTATCTATTAAGAACATGAAGGTTCTATGTTTTATGGTTGTCTATAAAACATATTGAACTTAGTGTTGTGAAGATCTTATGGTCAAGTTTACTGGTTTATGCATGAGAATATAATGATATTGTAGTATTGAGTTAAGAGGAAAGCTTATTGAGTGACCGGTTCATGACTGATTGAGCTATACTGGATGTTACCGGTTGCACTCTATTTTACCAGTATCCCTGTTTATCAGTCATTTGGGGTATTTGCTGTCAAACCGGTTTTTGACTGTATTTGTGTTTGTACTGATTCACCCCCCCCCCGCTCTTAGTACCGGTTTGGTACTAGTGGTTCATCATTGAGTTATCAGCTACAACACTGCAACAAAAAAAATTTAGGTGGTCAGACTTGACAAAGAGCATCAAAAGTTGGATTGATGAAATTGAGTCGCAAGTCTTTGAATTGGTTAGTGCTTATAATTTGGTAAAAGAAAAAGATGGCTCCACTAAAGTTCAAATAAAGAGCTTTCATTTGTAGCTATCTTTACTATAGGAGTAGAGGGAAAAAATTAGGAAGCAATTTTGTATGCTAAGAGAAGTAGTAGACTTGAGGTTGGCTTCTCTATTCAGTATTTTGGGAGAAGCAGAGCAAATAGAGTAGAAAATGAAAGTGTTGGATAATGTTGATATAGCTAAGGAATTGTACATATAATTTGAATGCCAAAATCATATTCTTACCTCAATAAAGGCTACGTGGGATGCAACTTTAGTTCAAGGTAAAATATAAGGGTATCTTACCCTTTAAGAGAGTTGTTAAGGCATAGCTGAAATATTGTTTTGGTTGTATAGTTCTTGCAGTAGACTATAGTATATTTTTTTGAATTCTTAATGTATCTAGTATTAGTATTTGACGGATATTCATCTGATTGGGATATTTTTTGCAATATGTTCATACATATTTTATTCATCATAAGTTGTAGACATTATGCCCTTTATCCTTGATATGAAAGGGGAAGAGAAATTGGATAGATAATATAGATATCGGTGAAATGGGGAGAGTATATACAAATATAGATAATTGTTTTGAGATTATATAAATATGTAGATAATTGTTTTAAGAGTATGTACAAAAATTATTTGTAGACATATGTTGTAGTTGCTAGAATGTGAAGTCCAAATTGATCTCATCTAGATGTAATTAGTCATCATGGATCATAGAAATTTTTGATAGGAAACTTACTATAAATAGTAAGTTTTGTTAGGAAACTTACTATAAATAGTAATTTTTGCATGTATCATACATGTAGTTGTGTGAGTCATACTTACTATATTTTGTATGTGTAGCTTCAGGTAAATTATACTCACCTATAATTTTGTCCTCACTTAGGCCTCACTTTGGCATCCTATCCTCCAAGGCCTGATTGCAACACTGATTCTACTCACACCACTCATTTACCTCACATTTTCACCAAATTTCTACCTTATTCACTAGTTTGGAGTCCTGATTTGTAGGACCAAGGCGTATATGCACTGGGCCTCCTAATTTGGCCCCAAATTGGCCCCCTTTAACATTCACCTTTGATGAGCGATAAATCTAGCCCTGTGTCATCCTATTGTAGAAATTCATTCGAATTTTTGACAAGCAAGTATAAAAGAAAGTCTATCCCTCTTAACCCTATCAAATTCAAGACCTAATCCATAAATTCAATATATTAATTACACTCTAGCAAATTCAAGTGAGCAAGTAATCAGTCTTCTATCAAGCATTGGAGTAGAAGTGAAGTCAAAATTCAAGCATTAGAGATGGCATTCATGTTCTATGTTTTATGAAGACAACCTACATGAAACCCTAATTCCTTAGTGGAGACAAATATAACTTCATTATTAAGGTATACCATTAATGTTTCATTCATTTTCAGCCTTTCCCTCAAAAGGAAAGTATTTTATTGTAGTCTTTTATTTACATTTTCAATTCAATTTCATGGTTGATTCCAAAACTGAGGTTTGACCTAAGGAAAACCCTACTGCCAACATATTTCCCCTTATTTTTATGTGTAAGAAATAGGTACAAAATTTTGTTCAAGGGGATCGACAAGATTCGCAGAGATGAACAGGTTCAACTTTAGACAACGAGAAATTTAGAGGACCATGGTGAATTAATACTACCTGGTCTCAAAAAATCAGGCCAAACTTCTGGGAACATTAGATCAAGGTTAGTGGCTTCATACAACATCTGTAGCTCCTTGTTTCTATCAAATTTCTTCAATAATTCACTATCTTGCTCTAATATTCAACAATTTAATTCAATTCAAGGAGGATAGAGCCCTATTAGGGAGCTTAGAATCTTATTAGAATCTTGATCTTTCAAAGATAGATCTATTAGATTCCTCTCCTCCTTAATGTAATGGTTAATTAGGTCATTTAGTAGTTTTATTATCTTAATTTAACCCTAACCCTAATTTTACAACATTGAATTTTGGTGAACTCGACACCTTGCACCTTAATTTCTGATTCATTGTCTTAGATCTGATTGTTTATGCATATTAAAATTCAAATTTTCACTCATAGATCTCATTTTCAATTGAATTACATAAATTTAGAGGTTAAATTCATAAAAAAACCTAATTTATAATTCTAAAATTCACTTGTGGGTTGCATAATTTTTCAAATCTATTTTCAGATCTGATCTTTGTGATGTTATGCTATGATTTAGAGGCATTTATCTTTCAAATTCACAATTCAAATTGCTTAATTAATTGGTTAATCAATCATTTTTATAAAAAAAATGTATGGTTTAATCACAATTTTTAATTTGTGCATTCAAATTTCTCTCATTTGTGCATGAGTTTTGTTACCATTAGTTGTACCTATAATATTCTTGTGAGAAGTTGTAGAATTAAGGCTTCCTAAGGTTTAAACACTAAGGAGATGGAGCCTAATTTGGATAATGTGTTTCATGATAATGTTGGTGCTTTCTCCAACCCAACAAATGATGTCATTTATTCCCATTCTCTTCATAATTCTCATGATGAGGATGAATCACTAACTAGGGTTATCACTGATAAGTAGGAGGCATTTTCCACAGCAAATCAAACTATGATATTGCTATCAGAGTTCAACTTGCTGAAGGTTTTGCAAATGGGGTTGCAAGTAAGTGGGTTTAACCTTGGAGGGAACTTCGTGGTTAAGTGCGCTTGAGTTGGAGTAGTACTAGGATGGGTGACCTCCTGGGAAGTCCCAATGCTTTACCCTTGTGGTCATCACCTAGATGCAATGAGTGCTAAGTGGACCATTCATTCTCATCAAAGATGGGTTCTTGTGAACTACTAGTCATGAAATATGGCTCAATGAGTTTGACTCAAAATAGTTTAACCCTAATAGCAATATCATAGTTTGACTTGTTGTGGAAAATACCTCCTACATATGAATTGATGAGCTAAAGGGTCTCTATAATTAATGATTCATAAGGCACAACACTTGTTGAAGGTTTTGCAAATGGGGTTTCAATCTAAGTGGTTTCAACCTTGGAAGGAACTTTGTGGTTAAGTATGCTTGAGTTGGAGTATTACTGGGATGGGTGACCTCTCGGGAAGTCCCAATGCTTCACCTAGATTCAATGAGTGCTAAGTGGACCATTCATTCTCATCAAAGATGGGTTCTTGTGAACCACTACTCATGAAATATGGGTCAATGAGTTTGACTCAAAAAACTACATAGTTGAACCCTGATAGAAATATCATATTTTGATTTGCTATATAAAATACCTCCTACTTATCAATTGATGAGCTAAAGAGGCTCTATAATGAATGGTTCATAAGGCACAACACTTTTTGAAGGTTTTGCAAATCAGGTTTCAACCTAAGTGGGTTTAACCTTGGAGGGAATTATGTGGTTAAGTGCGCTTGAGTTAGAGTACTATTGGGATGGGTGACCTCTTGGAAAGTCCCAATGATTCACCCCTATGAGCATCACCTAGATGCAATGATTTCTAAGTGGACCATTCATTCTCATGAGAGATGGGATCTTGTGAACCACTACTCATGAAATATGGGTCAATGATTTTGACTCAAAAAACTACACTGTTGAACTCTAATAGCAATATCATAGGGTTATCATTGACCAATTGGAGAAGATTGACAATAAATTTGAAAATATTCAACAATGAACGATTCAAAAATACTTGGAAAGTGAGGTAATCCCATTGATTCAAGGATTAAAAAAGAATGGTGCAAATTTTGATAAAATTAGTCTTGATTTTTTATGTGGCCTTGCTCAAGTTGTTGACACTAATATCATGCCTATCAAGAGTTGTGCTAAAGTCCTTGGTTACACTCAACCCACTAGTCGAGCCAATCATTCCATTCATATTCTTACATCCTTTCCTAGTGTGCCTAAAATTACATCTTCTATCATGACTACTTCCACAAAAAATGTTAATCCTACACATGCTAGTCATGGGGTAATCTCGTTAATCAATATTCTTATATCTCTCCTTCTGTGAGTCTTCCACTTGTATCCTAATCATTTCCCATACCCACATATAATAGTGTTCCACTTCCTTATTCACAACCTCCACCTACATACAACAATATTACTCCTCCATTAGAATCCAATAAGTCTAATTTCAATCCATCCACCAAAGCAACCATTAATAACCTAGCCCAAACTGTTACATCCCTTCAACAACAATTGTCTTTCATTACCCAATCCAAGTTTAATGTTCCCACATATGATGTAGAGAGCCCACTATATGATGGGATTGTTCATGTTGTCCCTCTTAAGAATACGGAATTCCCTCAATTGGATTTGTACAATGGAAAAGGTGACCCCTTGAATCATGTAAACACATTTCAAACTTTGTGTAGTGATTTTACTCATGACCAAAGACTTATGGCTAAATTGTTTACTCAAACTTTTAGGGATAAATATTTTCAATGGTATTGTTCTTTACCTTCTTATTATATTAAATCATTTCAACAATTAGCTAAATCTTTTATTCAACAATTTTACAATAATATTGGTCCTAAAATTACTTTGACTGATTTGATTCATTGTAAGAAAGAAGTTTAAGAGAAAGTGACTGATTTTTTTGGTAGATATAAATATTTGTATTCTCAAATTGCTTATCCAATGACTGATTAGGATGTTCAAATAATTTTTATTGCTAATTTACAAAAATACATTAGGGATAAGCTTCAATTTTGGGGGTTTACTTCCCTTATGCAATTGTGTGCAATGCTTCATAATTATCAGCTTCAAGTGAGTCAATTTGAATCATCTCCTTCAATGGCTCTAGTTAATAGAAATGAGAGTTCTCAACAATAATTTGTGAAGTTTAAAACTAACCAAGGATACATCAAGATAAATGACAACATCAATTCTCAATTGGTAGCCATGACATTAGGTGTGAACCCTTTATCCAAATACTTTAGAAAAGAATTCACTCCTCTTATTGAGTCTTTGCATAGTATAATTTTAAGATTGATAAATAATAATGTGTTGAAACTTCCTCCCATCAAGCCAATTGATACCTCAAAACCATTGCCATCTTATCATGATCCCAAATTCTTTTGCCAATATCATCGACAACCTGGGCATGATACTGAGATGTGTTATACTTTAAGGAGTAAGATTCAAGATTTCATTGATAATAATACCATAAATGTAGCTGGTGTGAATGAAAAAGGAATTAAATTCATAGATCCTCCTAATCAAAATCTCCAAATCTTCACCAATCCTTTTCCTTCGCACTCTACTAATGTTGTTGAGTCTGAGTCACTTTCCTTTTCTCTCGATGACCTTGGTATTGAGTCTAACAATGTTGTGAATCTTGTTGACAAACCTATACCTCCTAAGAACCTATGAATTACTTTTGATCCTAGTGATACTATTGTTGCACCTAATGGCCCACTATATATCACTATGAAGATCAAAGACAAAATCTCATGAGGAGTGCTTGTTGATCCAGTGTGTATGGTGAATGTGATCACTGAAGTATATCTTTACATTTTACAATTGCATCAAGTAACATATGATAAATTTGATGTTATGGTCAAAGTGTATGATGGTTTCTATTGTGCTACTATTGGTTCTATTACCCTTCCTATTGAGGTTGGTACTAAGTTCTTAGATGTGACTTTTTCTATCATTCCTACATCGGATCAATTTCATGTGAAGTTGGGACATCCTTGTCTCTCTTCCATGAAAGCTATCCCTTATACCATTCATATATGTCTAAATTTTTCTCATAATGGCACTATCATAAAAATTAATCATAGCATGTATCAACCCACCACCCTTGATTACTTTTGGTCTAAACAACTTGAGTCTCTCAAGCCTCAAAGTGATGCTCTTTTTCTATCTTATAAAAAGTGGAAAAATGAGATCTGATCTTATCTTTGAGTAAGCCTACAAAACCTAGACCTATTCCTCTTCCTCATGATGGACTTGGTATCCTTCCTACACCTTATATTCCTCCCATATATTGTGTAGTTCCACCTCCTATGTCTTACAAAGGAAAGAAAATGGAATCTTCTATGTCTCAACCTAATGTGGATTCTCCCACTCTTCCTCTTTTAAAGGAAGAAAATAAGGCCATGTCCATTGATCATCAACCTTCACAACCCTCGATTGAAACTAAAAAATATTGTTGTGAAAGAGAATACCGATGGAGACGCCATGCTAAGGCTTGTGAACTTGCTTCTCAAACCATTTCCTCCCTGAAGACACCAAATGTTGACTTGGTCTCATTTGTCTAGCCTTCACCTAACCCTAGGGAGGAAGTGTTGAATATTCAGGCAACTAAGAGGGGAGGGGGGTGAATCAGTTGATAACTTAAATAAATTTCTTTTATTCATTTGCACATCTGGAGTAACCAACAAAATTAGTTAATATAAATATAACATGAAAACATATACACAACACATCACACAGTGAACACCAGATATAACATGGAAAACCCAAGAAGGGAAAAACCACAAAGAATGTTAGTTCTCAATATAAAACACTGGTTAAGGTTTTTTTTATAAAGGGTGGCTCATAAATAGAATGCTTACTAGAGGAGGGCTCACTACCCATAAAAAGGCTCACTACTAAAGAAATAAAGAAAGGTAATCCACCAATGTAGCACAACTGCAAAACTAGACTACTTCTGGTACCTCAACACTAACACACTTCACACATTATCAATAATAATATCCTTCCTTTTCAATCTCACATATCTTCAATAACAATGCCACACCTTTTATGCTAACACAATCAGATCATCCTCATATATATATTGTCTTTCGGGAAGCATAATATTCCAATTCGGCCAAGATAGAGATTTAAAATAGGTCAACACTAAACATTTTGGTGGTGGGAAGGAATGAGAAATAGACCATACCACAATATATATCAATGGTCAGATCAACATGTTACATCCATTACAAATTCCAGACCCAAATCATGACTCACACACTATACCAATGTCGCTACACATCCTCTATTTTTGGACTTAATTTGGACCCAAAAAACACAGTCCAATATAAAAAAAGTGAAACCAAGATACACATGAATACCATCAATCAACACAATATCCGATAAACAAAGATATATGGATTGCCATCAACACATCTTCTAGAGCACCAAAGGTTATGGGAACACAACTTCCCGATCACCAACACCAATAACATCAATGACATTAATCCCAACCATTATGTTGACATCAATGACAACCAATCATACTCATCAACAACACATTTGCAATGATCTCCCCCTTCGTCATTGATGACAACATCCATCAATAACCAACAACAAAATCTTTGCACAACTCTGAATCTCTCCTCTCTTCATCAGATCAAAAAATATGCATCTCCCCCCCTTTGACAACAATGACAAAAATGGGAAACTCTCCCCCTATAAAACTCACTCTTGCTCCCCCTAAGAGGAAGCACCCAAGCATTATTCCAGATGATGAAATGTACAAGCAATTCACTGGATGAATGCACATCCAAATGTACATCAGCTCAAACTAGAAAGGGGTAACGCCCTTAACTTCTGCCAGTGATACTCAAAACTATCCTTACACAATTCCTTCATGAAGATGTTTGCAATTTGCTCCTTTGTAGGTACATACTCAAGAATTACTTCATTGTCCAACACATTTTCCCTCAAGAAGTGGTACTAAATGGATATATGCTTTGTTCTAGAATGTTGTATCAAATTCTTCTAAATGTTTATTGCGCTAGTGTTATCACACATAATAGAGATAGGTTCTTTGAACATTACACCAATATCCTTCAAATTCTACTTCATCCATAGAATCTATTTGCAACAAGAACATGTTTCAATGTATTATGTTTCAGCTATAGATAAAGAGACATAATCTCACTTCTTACTTGACCAAGAAACCAACCAGGAGCCAAGAAAGA
Source organism: Cryptomeria japonica (assembly GCF_030272615.1). NCBI lineage: Eukaryota > Viridiplantae > Streptophyta > Pinopsida > Cupressales > Cupressaceae > Cryptomeria > Cryptomeria japonica. Next base: position 477,809,117 of record NC_081414.1, on the reverse strand, counting down.
AGGCTACACCATTTATACTTTTTCCATCATCAACACTTCCGGCCCAATCTGCATTAGTATAAGTTGTCAGAGTGAAATCTGAATTTTTGGGTTACCACAAACCAAATTCTTTTGTTCCTTTTAGATATTTGAAAAATTCTTTTTACTGCCAAAACATATGATTCCTTCAATTATTGATGAAATTGAACTTCCAAACAAACTACATAGATGATATTTAGTCTAGTGGTAGTCAAATATAACAATCCTCCGATCATTGATTTATATTGACTTGTATCAGCTTTAGAGGACTTATCATCTTTTATCAACTTGCATCTGGTGGTCATAGGTTTACACACTGGTTTGGAGTTCTCTAACCCAAACTTTTTCAATAATTCCTTAATGTACTTAGATTGAGAAATTAAAATTCCTTTATCATTCTGATTTAATTGCAAACAAAGAAAGAAATTTAACTCACCAATCATGGACATCTCAAATTCCTTCTACATCTCCTTAGCAATTTTTTTGCACATGCCTTCATTTCCTCCAAATATTATGTCATCAACATAAACTATAACAATTAAAAATTTTCCTAAATTATTTTTGAAGTATAAATTGCTATCACTCGATCCCTTTTGAAATCCTTGATCGATCAAATACTTATCTAGCCTTCCATACCAAGCTCTATGAGCTTGTTTCAATCCATATAGGGCCTTCTTTAATCTGCAAACAATATTTAGATCATCTTTTAGCTTAAATACTTCTAGTTGTTCAATTTAAACTTCTTTCAACTCTCCATTCAAAAATATTGATTTCACATCCATCTGATAAACCTTGAAATCCTTAAAAGATGCTAAAGCAAGAAACATCCTAATTGCCTCCATCCGATCAATCAGGGCATATGTCTCCTCAAAATCAATGTCTTCAACCTGAGCGTACCCTTTACAAACCAACCTCACTTTATTTCTCACAACCTTTCCATCTTCATCTAGCTTGTTTCAGAATACCCATTTTATTCCAATCACATTCTTATGTGTTGGTCTATGAACTAATTCTCATGTCTGGGTCTTCTCAATCTAATCTAGCTTCATCCAATTCTGATCAATACATTCTTCTTCTATTGTTTGTGGTTCAGTTTCTGATAGTAAACATAATAGAACTTGTTCTTGAGCTACTTTGCTTCTTGTGATGATTCCTTTGTCCTTATCTCCAATAATCTGATCTAATGAATGATTCTTCTAAACATATCTCAAGGTTTTAGATGTAGATGTCGGAGCTTCCCGAGCTTCCTTTTCTTCTTCTCTATTTTTCTGTCATCCGGTTCATCGGACTCATCTCCTACCAATCTATCAAATTCTTTAGCAATGTCCTCATCAACCTTCACATTTGCACATTCAAGAATTTTGTTTAGCCTTTTATTGTAACACCGATATGCCTTGCTCCTTGTATAATATCCTAGAAATATGCCTTCATCTTCTCTGCTAACAAACTTTCCAATATTATCTTCATCTCTCCAAATATAGCACTTGCTTCCAAATACCTTGAAATATTTCATTGTCAGAGCTCTACCATGCTATAGCTCATATGATGTATTTCCATGTCTTTTCTATTATAGAATTTTGTTAAGAATGTAGACTATAGTGTGAATAGCTTCTCTCCAATAGACTTTTGGGAGTTTCGCTCCTTTGATAATTGTTCTGGCTACCTCTTGTATAGTTTGGTTCATCCTTTCTACTACACCATTTTGTTGTGGTGTCCTAGGGGAAAACAATTGTCTTCTAATACCATGTTTCTCACAGAAAATGTTAAACTCATCAGAAGTAAATTCTCCTCCTTTGTCAAACCTCAAGCACTTAATCTTTCTATATACTTCATTTTCAACTTTATCCTTAAATATATTGATTTTTTCTAATGCTTCTAACTTCTCTTTCAAAAATGCAACCCATGACATTCTAGAATAATCATCAATCAACAACATGAAATACCTCTCACCTTGTATACTTCTTGTTTCGGTTAGATTGCATAGATCTATGTGAACTAAATCCAATAATTTGTTGGATGAATTTTCCTTTCCTCTATAATTTCCTTTTGTCTACTTTCCAACTTGACATTCTTTGGAAATACTCTTATCTAGTTTAGTCAAATTAGGCAAATCTCTCTCTGCACTTGATAAGCTAATATTCACCAAGTTGTCAAAACTGATATGACACATCCTCTTGTGCTAGAGCCAGCTATCATTGATATGAGATAAAAAAAATAAAAATTCTTGTATCTCCTTCTAGCAGTACATGTTTCCACCAGTCCTTTTTCCTAATGTAATATCAATTCTGGATCCCTTCTTGATCTCACAACTATCATCTTGAAAAACAACATTGTATCCATTTTTGCACATTTATCCAACACTCAAAAGATTATGATGCAAACCCTTGACATAGTAAAAATTGTCAATATTATGTTTTCCATCAAAATAAATAAGAACCAATTCCCACAATCTATGTTGTCTAATCATGTCTGAACCTAACAAAACCTCCATCATACTTTTCAAGTTTTACAAATTTCCTTTTATCACCAGTCATATGATTTGAATATCCACTATCAATTAGCCATTCATTTATATCTCTTCTAACATGTAAAGTAGTAGCAACAGTCTTAGGAATATCAATTTTAGGTATCTCTTTCTACCAAAAAAAAATAATCACCATCCTCATAATCTGATTCATCGTCTAAAATATCAACATCATCTTTGACATAATAGGATTTTTTATTAAACTTTCCTTTAAATTCTCTATAATTTTGTCTTGATCCTTTTTCGGGGCACCTAGTAGCAATATGACCAATATTTCCACATCTAAAGCACTTAAGGGGCAACATACCTTTGTATTTTTTGGTGAATTTCTTTAGTTTCCTCACAAAGTTTGTTTTCATCTCATCTGAACTTTCATCTTTCGGATCTTCCTCAGAGGATTTAAAGGCAGATTCAGTCTTAGCTTTGTCTTTTCAAAAATTCCTTATCTCAAATTTTGATAGAGTACCATAAAGCTACTCTCTATTAAACTTCTTTGGATCATAGGTTTCTTCAATAGCCAAGATCTTGCCACTGTAGCTTTCTGGTAGGGACATCAAAATATTCTTAATTATATCTTCATCTGTTAAGGTGCCGCCAAGTTATTTGATTTCATTTACCATATTATAAACCTTCTAAAAGTAGCTTGTTATGTCTTCTCCTTCCATTTTCAAATTCTCATATCTGCACTTAGCTGTTGACTTCTTTGATAATTTAACTCTGACATTTCCTTCATAGATAGCTCTCAACTTTTCCAAGACTTCATACACAGTATTCAATGAAATAACCTTTGTCAATTCAGTCTTTGATAAAGAACTAAAGATAGCATACCTTGCCTTTTCATTGTCTTCATAAGCTTGAAATTCATCTAGAGTGCTAAGACCATTTTCTGGTTGAACATATTTAGTTTTTGTGCAACTTTCCAAGTGTTGGTATCCAAACAGATTAGATAACCTCTCATCTTCACTTTCCAAAAACTATAGTTGGATCCTTCAAAGATAGGAATAGTTAGTTTATGTGCCATCAGATCAGATCTACCTCAAATGGTTAATCTTTTTCTCAAAGAACAAAATCTTTGATACCAATTATTGAATATCTGGGCAACTAAGAGGGGGGTGAATCAATTGACAACTTAAATCAATTTCTCTTATACCTTTGCACATTCAAAGTAACAAATTGAATTAATTAAGGCAAATATAACATGAAAACATATACACAACACATCACACAATGAACACCTGATATGACATGGAAAACCCAAGAAGGGAAAAACCATAGAGAATGTTCTTAATATAAAACATATGTTAAGGTGATTTTTACACAGGGCAACTCACTACCAAAGAAAGGTAATCCACCACTGTAACACATACTGCAAAACCAGACTGCTTTTGGTGCATCAACACTAACACACTTCACACATTATAAATAATCGGATCCTTCTTTTCAATCTTGCATATCTTCAATAAAAATGCCACACTTTTTTTATTCTAACACAATTAGATCATCCTCATATATATACTATCTTCTAAGAAGCATAATCTTCCAAGTTGGCCAAGATAGAGATCTAAAATAGGTCAACACTAAACATTCCAGTGATGGGAAGGAATGAGAAGTAGACCATACCACAACATATATCAATAGTCAGATCAACACATCACATACATTACAAATTTTGGACCCAAATCATGACTCACATGCTACAACAATTCCACTACACATCCTCAAATGATGGACTTAATCTGGACCCAAAAAGCATACTTCCTAATACAACAAAAATAAGAGTGAAACCAAGATACACATGAATACCATTGCTCAACACCATATCCGATAAATTGAGATATCTGGATCACCATAAACACATCTTTTGAAGCACCAAAGGCTTCGGAAACACAACTTCTAGATCACCAACACCAAGAACATCAATGAATTTAATGACAAGCATTATGTTTCCATTAATGACAACCATTATGTTGACATCAATGACAATCAATCATACTCATCAACAACACATTTGCAACTTGAAGTTCAACCTAAATCACCAAGATTAAAAATACTTAACAAAAATGATGGTTCATACTATTTTCGTGTAAGAGATCCTATTTTTATTAATCTAGATGATTAAATTGATGATGATGTTGTTCATGCTAACAATGTTGATTCTAATGATATGTATGAGCTTGTTGTTATTAATAATTTAAGTTACCGGTTCGGGTTCGAAGAACTCGGTACGCTGGTACAGAAAAAATTGAAAAGGGGTTTGGGTTCGTTTGGGTTCGTTTGGGTTCATTAGTACAAAAACATGTAAATTTTATATATATATATATATATAAATTGATATTTGTGAAGCCTATAAGCATGAATTAAAATTTGCATGTCACATAGCTTCATATAAATAACAAAACAAACATAAGCTTGTAATCATAGAATCATGATGATACCATAATAGCATCATATACATCAAGTTTAATATCAAAATGACAAAATATTCAAGTATCATTGTTTCAACTTTCAACAATATAAAGTTTAATCATCAAATAGATCATCTAATTCATCCTCCTCCTCCTCATTGACATTGACATTAGATGAGCCAATGCCACTTGCACTTGCACTATAACTTGGCTCAATTTTTGAGTCATCAAGTGTCAATGCAAGAAGATGAGAAGTAGGAGTATACAAATCAGTATGCTCTGGTTCTATATCCCACAATCTTCATTTCCCCTTGTGTGTAGTCAAGTTGTTTGTGTGAAAGAAGACGTAGGTTGGAATGCACATATACTAAATTCTTCACTCTTTTTGATAGCAGCCTATTATGCTTTACTGAGTGGATGAAAGAGTATGTGCTCCAATTTATTTCTGAAGCAGATGAACTAGCAACCTATGAAGACAAAGTAAACAATTAAAGTTATACATTAATAAAAATAAAATTACTAGCAACCTATGAAGACAAAGTAAACTATAAATAAACTAAAACTTGTAAATTTAAAATTTTAATTAATTAAACTTACTTGTGATAAAACTTTTATAGCGAGGGGTTGTAGGTGTTGGAAGCATGTGTTGTGGAAGTACCACCAGCTATGAGCATCCTTCTTGGATCTATGATGAAGTGAATCAACACTTAGACCATTCCCATTTGTGAATTCTATGAACTCATTTGTAACAACATCTCACAAATCATCATTAGGATATAGTCTAAAAAATGTTGCCTTGTACCCATCAGATACTTCTAGATCTCTCCATGGTGGAATCCTTCCTGGTTTATCAAGAAACCAATTGCTATAGTACTTAGGTGTCAAGGCATAGGCAAGAAGATGCAAAGGAGTGGTCATGTTATTCCACCTTTCTACAATAATTACTTCTAGTTCTTTGAAGAATTTTTCCTAGGGGTCATTCTCTTTTTACTTTATAGTAACCTTTATTTTTTCAAGCATTGAATCAATACCATCATAAATCTCACCTATGCAAGTCCTATCCATGTCTGTATAGCGAATCATGCTCATGATGGGATCAGTGATACTTAGGAGATATGTAACAAGATCCCACCATTTCTCATTCAATATTCTCTCCCTAATTTTTTCTGCCCTCTCAGTGCTACTCTTCTTCCATACAGTCCAATTGGTGTTGATCACCATATTGCATAGTGCCACTCTAACTTTCACAAGTCATCTTAAGACGATTGTGTTTGATACAAAATGGGTCTCAGCAACCTATAACACAAATTAATGCCAAATTATTAAAAAATAAACCCAAACTTTAATGAAGAATACACAATATAGCTTACACAATGATATTACGAACATTGAAAATTTAAAAATTTTAAAAATCAGAAAATGTAAAATTAAATTACTATTTCACTTACCTTCAATAACTCCAAATTTAGGTAGGTTCTAAAAATCCCTTGAGACATGTTGTGGTTTGTGATGAACATCTGGATGTCCTTAGCCTCTACATACACATCTCTGATCCATTTTATTTTTTGCCCAATCCTTTGTAGCATAAGATTGAGTGAATGTACCGCACAAGGTGTCCAAAAGATGTGATCATAGCGTTGCTCAACCAACAAACCAGAAGCTCTACAATTTTTTGCATTGTCCGTTATGACTTGGAAAACATTGCGGGGTCCCACTGACTCAATGGAGGAGATGAGAATTTCTGCAATAAATAGGCCATCTTTTATTTGTCCCTCACAATCGACAGCTTTCAAAAACATTGCCCCTTTAGGGGACACTGCTATGACATTGATCAAGGGATGGTTTTTAGCATCTTTCCACCCATCTGAAACAATTGTTACACCTGTCTCAACCCATGAATCCCTTATGGGTTTTAATGCATCTTCAACCCTCATCACCTCTTTCTCCAATAATGTTCCACGTACCTTCTCATAATCGGGGCCCTTATACCCTCTTGGAGCCTCATTAACACTATATATCATTCGCTTCCAATATGGGGAGCGAACAACATTGAAAGACAACCCATTTGCATAAACGCACCTTACTAAATCTTCGTCAGCATTGTCTCTACTCTCATTTTGGAATGTGGTTTCAAAAGGCCCCTTTGTTCTTTTATGTGTCAAGGGTGGTTCACTTTGAGGTTCATTTGTGCAAAAGAAGGGGTGGTCTTCTACTACAATACTAGGATTAGAAGGGCCTTGCATTCCCTTTATTTTCTTTGATGTATTTTGGTTCAATCTACAGGCTTGTCTCTTCTGTTGCCTCATGCTCCCTAATATATTTCATCATTGTCTCATTTGGTATAGGTTTACCATCTTTTCCAGGCATTTTTTGATGCCTCTTCCTTTTATTCCACACAAATGGCCTACCACCCGATAATATGAACTATTACGTTCAATACCACATCCTTGGCATCTCCAATGGAATCCCCCACCTCTTGGAAGTTGTTTTATAATGTCAACATATTTCCATTAGGGAGAATTTGGATCATTTCTTTGTTTTGCAATTATTTGTTCATTGCCAATGGAGGAAGATGTAGATGCCATCCTAGTTCCTATGGAAATAAATAATATAAACCTATTCAAAAACAAAAACTAAATAATGAATAAAAAATCAAGTTTCGTGTTTGACAATTTGTGAAACAAAAATAGTTAGAAAAAAATGTTAAAAAACCTACCTCTTGCAGCCAATGGAATCTTGAAAATGTATGGAATTGATGCTGCAACATTTGTTGAAGCTTCAAAAATTAGTCTTCAACTCCTCCTCTTTGATCTTGGAAGCCAAATTTTGTTCACCCTTTCTTCAACTTGCTCTCATAAAACTTTTGCAACACAAATTAGGTGAAATGAGTGAATATAATGTTTTAGAAGTCACTTTTAGGGTATAAGTTTCACCTTTTAGAAGGTAGAATTAAAAAAAAAATTAACTTTGCATATTTTTTGCCTTTTTGAGCTACCCAGTCGCCTGGGTTCGACCTGGGTCCGCTTGGCTTCGACTAGGTTCGACCCAGATCTGACTAGGTTCTACCAGGGACGAACCACCTCTGATTTTTCGAACCCTGGTCAAACCCAATTCGAACCGGACCTGAACCACGAACCCATTCGAACTAGCACCCGTACTAGGGAGGTCCAAGGGTGAACCTGGTAACCTAGTTAATAATGATCTATCCTCACATTTTTCAAAAGCATTAACCCTAGCTCCTAGAGTGAGAAACAAATTGACTCATCTGTAGTGCCCCTACCCTAGTCGGCCTTGTAAAACCGGTTTGACCTTGGTTGACTTTTTCTATGTGGCATTCTTGGATGGTTGATTAACCATTATGTAATGTTGTAGATTAGATAATATGAATATTGTGCGTACGTGTTATTGTGCTTTCGCATCGACTCTTGTGTAAGTTTAATTGTTTCCCTAATTCTTGTTATAATCTTGAGCTAATGCCTTCATTGAATATATATATATATATATATATATATATATATATATATATATATATATATATATATATATATATATATATATATATATATATATATATATATATATATATATATATATGCTTGCGTGACTCATGGTTGCAGGAGATTGCAGGTACAGTACCGCCTAGGTGCGAGGTTCGTCTCCATCAGGATTCACAAGGTTGAGTATACCTCTTTCATCCTTAGAATTTGGATTAGGTGGTCGTAAAACCCTTGTCTTTCCTTAGCCATGATCAAGTGAGCGTCGTGTGTGGTCTGTTGGTTTCCCTTTTCATTTGGGTTTGTGTGTTGTGTGATTGGTTGTCTTTCTTGGGTTGCATGCCTTGCGTGTGGTAAAATGGAGTATTTTATCCTAACTATTTAATTCAATTTAATGTGTTCATTTACGCATTAGTAATTGAGAAATTAAAATAAATAGGTTTCTTTTATGTGATTAATCATTAATTAAAAAGATCGCTTTATTTATGTTGGTAGCAAGTTTGAGTATTTAATTTGGTTTAATGTGTTCGTTTACGCATTGGTAATTGAAAAATTTAAAATAAATAAGTTTCTTTTATGTGATTAATCATTAATTAAAAAGATCGCTTTATGTATGTTTGTAGCGAGTTTAAGTATTTAATTTGATTTAATGTGTTCATTTACGCATTTGTAATTGAGGAATTAAAATATATAGGTTTCTTTTATGTGATTAATCATTAATTAAAAATGTCGCTTTATTTATGTTTGTAGCGAGTTTAATTTAATGGTTAATTTTAAATAACGAATTTAATTAGTTTATGCATTTAAAAAAGGAAAGATTTAAAGTTATTTGAAATAGAAATAATTTAATCTCTTTTGCATTTTGGAAACGAAAGGTTAATTTTACTTATTTAAGAAAATCAATTTTTATTAGAAAAGCAAGTTTAATTTATATGTATATTTGATATAGTGTGAAAGATTGATTTTGGGAATTAATTTAATTAAAATATTTTATCCTCGTCAATATTGTGAAATATAAATGTTAGCTTAGTTAATATTGAGAAAATTAAAATTAAATGAGAGAGAAGCATTTTAATTTTAACTAGAAAAGCAAGTTAGATTATTTGAATAGTTGAAAAGTGATTATTTTCATTTTTTATTTTAAAAAGTGCTTAAATTTGAAATTAGAAAATTATGTCAAAATTTTCATTCTTTTAACCTAGGTTGAAAAATATTTTGGGGGTTGATTTTTTTGTGGGGAAGATATATTTTTGGATGGAGAAATTGGGGATTTTGGAAAAATGATGGATTTTTCTAGAGCTGCAGGTTGGGCTCGTCTTCAAAATCTTGCCAGGAATGCGAAAAGAGGTAGGATTTGAATACATCTCTTGATTTCTTGTGATATTGGGTTTGTCTCTTCAAAAAAAAAAGGGAATGGGTTTTCTTGAAGATTTCTTGCTTTGAACCTCCATGAATGGAAATCATGGTCTTGTTGGGAAAATTTTCTCATATTGTTATTGTTTTTGAACAATCTGGAAAATAGATGGGGCTGTGAGTAAAAGGAATTGGGGGTTTTAGTTTATTATTGTTCTAGTTTACTTTTATTTCATTTGAGGGTTTTGTTGAGATTACAAAAAAAATATATACATGTCTGAAGATTGAAAACGAAATTTACTTCTCAGAAAATTCTGAGTCTGAGATTGCAAATTTGAGGGTATAGGTTTTAATTAAAATCATATTTTACAATGAAAAAAAAAATGAAATCTAAACTTTGTTTTGGGGCTAGGGTTTGGCGGGCGGAGGAGCCAAGGCTCGACTCACGCTGCCGCCTCCCCCTTCCCCTCCTCCCCGTAGAATTCCCACTGCGAGCGGCGCCCACAGTGGTCGGGGAAGGGGAGCTGCGGGGGAGCTTCCCATCTCTCCCATGATGGGAGGTGGGCCCCACAGAGGTCTCCCCCAACATTTATTTAAAAAAAAAATAATAAAGTTTTTTTTAATAAAACAAAACTTTTTTTATTTTGCAAAGTATGATTGAAATAGTTTTTTTTTTTAAATTTATTAATAATTATAATTAATATATTTTTATTAATGATGTTTAATAAATATATATTAATTAATAATTAATTCGAAATCTACGATTTATTTAACAATTATTAATATATATTTTATTAATGATATATATATATATATATATATATTAAATAATACTTAATTGAAATCATGTGTTATTAAATTTATAATTGTTATACTTTATTTCCTGGAGTTAATATTTTTAATTGGAAAATTTGCTTGGAATAAAATATATCTTGTTAATTTCTACATAATATGTTATTCAAGGATATATTATTAATGGATTTGAATATTCTAGGAGACCTAGGGATTTTAGAAAAGAAATACTTATCATTGGATATCTTGTATACTTAAATGATATGCTATTAGATTTATTGGAAATTTAATGATGTGTCGATTTGAGAATTGGTAAGATATTATTGTTATCATTGGTGAAATAAATGGTTTAAATGTACTTTCCCTCTGTAATGAGAATTAGACAAATGGTAATATTGCAATTGTGGCATTGTATTCCCCTTGTAATTGTGATTTTCTATTAATGTATTTGGAAAACTTAGATCGTTTAGAAAACTTGATCAACATTTATTGTTTAAACCAATAGGAAAGAAGATTGCCTATTTCCGGTTATTGCCTATGCAAGTTAAATTATTGTATTCGCTTTTGTTTAAAGTAATGGCAAGGCCTCGATATGTTGTTTGGACCCTGTCGTCTGGTTGGTTTGTGATTGGGCATAGTTGGTCAGGTCCCCTAGTTAGAGTACCGTCAAGCAATGGACCTTTGTACTAGCTTTTGACATGCTCAGTTGGACCCGTTTCTATGTAGGGATCATTTAGGATTTATTGACCGAAGTGGTCGTTTGTATATTGGCTGTGCTCGCCTAAAAGGCAGGAATATAAATGATGTGAACCCTATGTAACTATAACTTAATTAATTATCAGAGGGGTCTTGCAGTTGAGCAGACTCGGAGATGTAGCCCTCTATGGGTGAACTCCGAGATCATTTTGGTGTTATGCGATACTTTTGTTCTTGTGTTTCATGGTTAGTGTTAGCATGTATGGATGGAAATTTGATAGAATGTATAAGTGGGCTAGATGAGAATTATCGTAATGCATGTATATAGTCGTCTTTTAAATGCAAGAAATGGATCATGAAGGAATGTACTCTAGTAATGTTAATGAAAATAAGTATGCATGAAAAGATCTCATTAGTTATGATGATATTATAGAGCGTTTGGGAACAAGATGCATGGTATGAGTTTAATGCAAAATTGTATGTAATGAATGGATAACAATTATTGGATGAACTCGTCATATTACCTAAATTGTAATTTTAATAGATGAACTTCACTTAGTTACTTACATTTTAATCTTAATAAATGAACTTCATCATAATAGCTATATTTTAACTAAATTGGATGAACTCATTTAGTTATTTACATTTTATTCTTAATAAATGAACTTCATCATATTAGCTTCATTCTAACTATAATGGATGTACTCATCAATCTATCTATATTTTAACCCTAATGGATTAACTTCATTATGCTATTTACATTTCAACCTTAATATGTGAACTTCATCTTAATAGCTACATTCTAACTATAATGGATGAACTCAATTGGTTATCCACATTTTAACCTTAATAAATGAACTTCATCTTAATAGCTAGATTCTAACTATAATGGATGAACTCAATTGGTTATCTACATTTTAACCTTAATAAATGAACTTCATCTTAATAGCTACATTCTAACTATAATGGATGAACTCAATTGGTTATCTACATTTTAACCTTAATAAATGAACTCCATCTTATTAGCTATATTTTAACTATAATGGATGAACTCAATTGGTTATCCACATTATAACCTTAATAAATGAACTTCATCTTAATAGCTACATTCTAACTATAATGGATGAGCTCAATTGGTTATCTACATTTCAACCATAATAAATGAACGCTTCCTAATTTGTATAATGCTAATTCACTGAACAAATTATATCCATGTTTCAAGAAATAGCATGTAATTAAGATATCTTGCTTAATTGGATCAAATGTCGTGAGTTGAGTTAGGTGTTAAGTTACGTAATCATGTTAGGAAACTCCTTAGGTTCGTTTAGTCTTCTGCTATGTTATCTAAGCATTAGATAACTCCAATGTATCTTAATGTTGTGTATTAAAGTTTAAAAAAAAATATATATTCACTCCATTTGAGTGTTTTAGCTTTAATCCTTCGGGGATTCCTGGTGGGGCATTACACTTGGTATCAGAGCCCATGTTGCAACACTAGGATCTCTGGTTTCGCTTGTGGCCTTAGTTGGTGTGAGGTGTATCAATCTTAAACGTTGTATGTTTGTCCTCCTTGTTGTGTGAGTATGATTGAGCAAACCTTAACTTGTGTGTAACATGTGTGTTCACACCTTATTTTCACCTTCTTAATGTGGGTACTTTGGAGTGATTATATGACCTTTGTCTGCCTATTGATGTCTTGGTCTATGAATTCTATTATTCTGAAAGATAGTCATGTGTACCTTCCTTATTGATTCATTATATTCCTTGACTAATCCATTTGGGATGGTTAGTGTTGTCTTGAATCTAAAAGTATGAAATGTTCTTGTTATGGTTATGATCTTAGTGTTGTCCACTTGAAGGACTAGTATGGCAAATATTAAATGCTTATTATGTAGTAAATTGAATGATTATGACCCTTCCCCCTCTCTCTCTCTAGAGGTTAAAATGTTTTGATATGGGTAATTATCTCTTATTTGAGTTTTCTTATTGCAAAAGAAAGGTTGTGATTTCTTGAGGCCTTGTGTGAGCCTTATTACGCTTACATGTTTTTAGATTATAAAAGGGCTTTGGTTTGAAAGTTGACATTGGTTATTGAGAAAAAAAATAAAATTGTATGTTACATTAAAGAATTCTCCATGTGTCTCGTAGGAGTAACATAATTAAATTCTATCTTAAGTAATGTGCATTAATATGTGAATTATTGCTATGTGAAATCATCTTGTTTGTAAGAGGATTATCAAAAGGGGACATGTTATAGTAGCTTCGAGAGTGTGTTAATGTGTTCCATGAAAGATTGTTTTATGTGCTTCTTCAAACCAGTTTGATTTAGGACCTATTTTAGCAATGCTCCTTTGAACTTACCTTTGGGATATAGATAATTGTCTTATTGTGTTTAGAAAGTGTGAATGAAAGACTTGTTTGATGTGTATGCATTAATGTGTATTATTTAGTTGATAGCTCCTCATTTACCTTCTAGTCATATCTTGATTTTCAATGATAGGTTGCAGATTTTGATATGTTTTTGTATTAAATTAGGAATAGTGAGTGTTCTCAAGAGGTCTTGTATTACCGAAAGATTGTCTGTCTTGATTTCTTGTTCGGAAAACTTGAACATTCTATTGCGACCATAATAATTGGAAATGTCATGTTAGGTTGTTTTCGCATCTTCCTAAAAAGATAGCGAAATGAAAATCATGCAACTAAAATGATATACTTATATCTGAGCATATAGTGTGACCTTGTGGATCTTATGTATTCATAGGAAATAGTTTAATTTTCAAACTCTCTTTCCCCTTCTCCTTGCCTAAGATCATAAGATTTTTAGAAATTCTACTAAGAATGCAGTGATTTAAGAAGAATTTTTATAACGCATATGAAATTGTATGTTTCTTTTGGCTTCTAATTGAAAGAGGAAAGTTTTTTCGCTTTGGAAAAGAAAATTGCATAGTTAGTAATGTGAATGCAAATGCTTAGTGGAATTTGAGAAAGATATCGGAATGAAGTTATTTCCTTGTGTAAGTTTGAATTGTTAAGAATTTCAGTACGTGTATCTAGAGTAAACTTTATTTAGTGATTCATGTGGAAAGCATAGGTAAAACCCTTCTTGAGTAGATGATAGCGTATTGAAAATTACCCCCCTAAATGTGACTAAACCAGTAATGGTGCTATACCTTGTGTGTTGTAAGAAACCCGTGCTTGCTATGTGTGCCCATGGGATGGTGAAGTAATCAACCATGGAGGATATGTTTGCTTATGAGTATGGGAAACCATACTGTTTATGTGATATTCCTTATTTGTTTCCTTACTAAGTGCCAACCCACGGGTTGTTGATAAGTCAGTATGTGAAGGGGTAGTATTAGAAGCCACCATTCCTTGAATAGTATGGAATGGCATACAAATAATATCGACGCGAAGCGACTTTAGCTTCCCTATTTCGAGGAAAAATATAGTTATATAATGAAACTGTATTATAGGCGTACTCAATACTTTCCCTTGTGATGAACTGATTTATGAGGTTCATGTGTGCCAGCCTATTCCTATCCTTTATTTGAGCATAATTGATGATAGTTCTTGAGCATAATGATGGGTTTTATTGGAGCATCTTTTGCCTTGTCTTCATGAGAGGCATGTTATTTTTCACATGAGTTGCCAATTGACTAGTGTTGGTAGACTTGTGGGTAGACCTTAGCCATGTATACCTCTGGCTTACGGCGGGTATCTTGAGAGGAAAGTCGCTATGCGGGGTGTGACCTGCACGTGCCCTTTTCCACGAGGTACACTGCCATGCGGGATACATCGATTGCATGCCTTTTCCGCTTGGAGTATTGCCATGTCGTGCTGAGACATGATTGTTACTATTTACTAAGTTGTCATTAGTTTTATGTTCAAAGTCATCCTATATACCCTAGTTGGTTAATATTATAGAAAGATTCAGTCGGTAAGCACTAAGGGTGTCGGTTATAGAAGAAAGGCTAGTCACCGAGATGATATATACCGAGTTGTCTACCGAGTAAATTTCCTATGTCCATCGAGTAGCAAAGAAGGTACACCGAGTTAATCTGAACTGAGCGGAAACATGTTACTAGATTAAATGAACCTGGACACATATCTGGAAACGTGTTACAAGATTCGAGAACAGGGAACCGTTATTTCATAGGGAATTGCACTTAAAGATTTTGTATGATTTTGAGGAAGTGTATCCAATGAAATAATTTCTATGTTTATTCATTTGATAAAACATGTTTGTATAATTGATGTATGAACAAGATCGCCTCCTTAGAGATCTATATACAGAGTGATTTGAGTATCTAAGACGAGACACAAAAAAGATGGTGAGTTGAAGATAAAAATCTTGTGAAAAGATAAGATGTGATGATTGAACAAAGGTATTCAAAGGTCACCAAGAAGATTTTCAGAAAATAGTTTAAGGGACAGAGAATATAGAAAAGGTCACCGAGGTATGCTATAAGCATGGTAATTTCATATTGAGCACATAAAGTCTACTATAACATTTCAGATGTAAAGTTGCAGATATTTTGTAAAAGATTTTGATTGAATTATTTTGAGTTGTGTTAGAAACCTTTAACAGGGTAAAAGACTATAAATTGTAAAGCCTCTAACTAGGTACAACATTTTGTAAAAGTGTTTGTAAAAATCCTTTAGCAAGGTAGATCTAAAGATCTTGATACTCCTAACAGGGTAAGCTATTAGACATAGCTAAACATGTAGCATTAACTGAGCAACCTTCATTATTGTAGTAGTGAAGTTGTGGGTGCCATCCCACCGCAGTTTTTCTCTCGAACCAAGAGTTTCTGTGTAACCAAAATATTTGTATTATGGAGTGAAATGTGTATGGATGTAATTTCTATAATTGTGTTTTGGCTTTATATATTATGAGATCAACTATATACAGTTTATGTTTATCAGTAAGATTGTTTTTAAATAAAAGTTTTGAAGTACTGATTCACCCCTCCCCTCTCAGTACATTAGCTTTCATTGTTGGACCTAACAATTGGTATCAGAGCTATACTCTTGGAAAAGGGTTTTACAGCCTAAAGAAAAATATCCCATCAATGGAAGGCTATAAACAATCATGCAGAATTGTGAATCTCCAAGAAGAATTGGATCATGATAATCAAGTGATTGCAGACATGGAGAGACAAATGCAAAAATCACTGAAAGTAAGAATAAGATTGTCTGATGATTTATAGGACTCACAAGAGTTGGTAGAACAAATTGAGACATCATCTGAGAACAACATATCAGAAGAGTCTGAAGAAATGATTATAGAATTGAAAGAAAAGAACAAAGCACTGAATGATCAGCTTAAAGCAATGAGAAGGGGACATGAGTATTTCAGCACACAGATGACTGAAAATCTTGATGCATTGAGAACAATTGAAGATAACATAAAAGGTATAGAAAGAGAAAAACAACAGCTGGAAGCATTGGCATCTGAAAAGAATGATGAAATCACAAGGATGACTAGAATTCAACATAATCTATCTGATCAATTGGGTCATGCACATCATGAAGCAACTCTGAAAGAAAATGAGAACCAAGCATTGAAACTTGAATTATCAAGATTGATTGATGAACTTGAAGCAGAAAAGAAGTCAAAAGAAACACTCAATAAAAGTTATGAAGCGTCAAGAATGTTGGATGAGCAACTAAACACAAGATCACCCAAAAAATTTGTCGGACTCGGTTACAAAAGAAACAACTCTACCGACAAAGGTATCAACACCACCGAGAAAGGAGAATCATCAAGGAAGGCTAGAAACAAAGATAAGTTGAAATATTACAAGCCTATTTGCAACTACTGTAGAAAACAAGGACATACTGCCAACATGTGTCGAATCAGAAAAGGTAAGCTACCGAATGTCACTAGGTCTGATAGTTATTGTTACAATTGCAATAAGTATGGTCACACATCTAAACAATGTAGGACAAAGTTTGTTAGCAATTATCAGAAGGCAAAATTCAAAGGATTTTGCAAAAAATGCAATAGATATGGACACAATACCAAGAAGTGTTGGTTTAAGAAGAAAAACTACATGTAGTCTCCACACCAAGAAAATGATAGAAGCTACCAAACTCACACAAATCTCAATCAACAATATACTATAGTACCATGGGATTACAATACAAGAATATGGTGTGAATGTTGTGGAAGGTATGGACATATAAGTGCAAACTGTATGATAAGGTTTGGAATGAACAATTGGAGATCATGGAGAAATCCTGGAATGGCATGCTTTCATTGTCATAAAGTTGGACACTTGGCTAAAGATTGCAGAGATCAACCCAGAGGACATACTAAAGAGATAAGAATCAAATTATAGAAAATCTGGAAAAAGAAGGAAAATGGATTAAATAATGAAGAAAACACCCATCTACTTCCAATTAATCAATAAAGGTATGAAGGGACTGCATCTTCACAAGGTTAGATCTTAACAGTTCCTATTTTAATCATGGAAATAAACTCCAAAATCTGCATAGCTAAAGATGTATTAACATTTCTGAAATTGTATCTAATCTTACGATTTACCAGTGAAGTCGGAAAATATAGTAAACCTGTCTAGTCAGTAAAAGCATATAAGGAAGTTAGTTGGTAAAGTGTAATCAAATGCATTTAATGCTTATCTTACCTAACTGCACGAAGCCCAATAAGGTAAAGGGTGTATTTAAATTTCTTTGTGCGGTCATTTTACACTTACCAATTTTCAAAGAGCAGAGCTAAGCGAATCAAAGGCAATCAAACATTTTAGAGTGAATTCAAGGTATTTTCACACAATCTTAAATGCATTTTCAAGCAAGTTAACCGATCAATATCAGTTGTGAATATTTGCATTATATTTACTAAGTCGAAAGCGTTTTTTGGTTAGTTGAAACCCTAAGCTATTTTATTAGTAGAAATCCAAAGTTTGAAATGGCTCCCAAGATGCAGAAACCAGTTGTAGTTGAGACTATTGAGAAGCCCCCACTGAAGTATTCCTTACCTCCCAAAGTGGCATCTAAACCCAATGAGAAACCTGCATTTTCTCTTATTCCAAATAGGGTTCTATTGGTTGAAGATGTCAGATTTTATACTAAATGTTGTGTAGAAGTTCTAGGTCATACCGAAATTAAGGACATGTATGATGAACTTTGCACCAATGGAATCCTAGATAGTAAGTATGAGCATATCAAGGTTAAGTGATTGATCGAAGCCCTAACCTATCTATAGCTAGGAAATGTGGAAATCATCACAAGCAACATAAACATTAGCCTAGCTCAATCACGAAAAATGAAATGCAGTGATAAATCCTAAAAACATTCAATGAAAACATGAAGACAAGACATTCTAAATGAAATCTAAGCAAACCAAATGCAGATGTCTCCTTCATGTGGCTCCATTGTCCTTCTTTCTCCTTCAAATTGCTTTT
The DNA here is from genome assembly GCF_030272615.1 of Cryptomeria japonica. NCBI lineage: Eukaryota > Viridiplantae > Streptophyta > Pinopsida > Cupressales > Cupressaceae > Cryptomeria > Cryptomeria japonica. The sequence continues at coordinate 477,790,408 of NC_081414.1, read as the reverse complement.
GTTTGTGCATCTCACCTACAAGTGCATACGCATGAGATGAAAGCAAGATTGACAAGATAGCATGACAGCATAAGGGTACTAGAAGCATGATTGATTTGGCCAGGGGCTTTGATTGAAGAAATTCATCCAATTTATAGACAAATTGGAGAAAAGATCAGATTAGCATGAAAGTGATTCGAATGGAAATTCAAATCAGGAATAGCAAAATTATGAAAAGTGTATGACAAATTGCTATGCAAGGATTTATGACAATTTATGACAATTTATGACAAATTGCTATGCAAGAATTTATGACAAGTTTTTGAAATAGAAATAGACATTAGAAGCAATTAGAAAATTATGTTAGAAATGATGACTTGGAATTTAGGAAATTGATAAAAATTAGGTAAATTAATTAATAATTTCTCATTCATTAATTAATTTACAAAAATAGGGGGAATTAATTAGCCAATTAAATAAACATTTAATTGTGACTATAGAGAAAATGGAGAGAAAATGACAAACAAGGTAAAATGAATAAATCATGAAACCCTAGAAGATAAATTAGAAATGCAAGGATGACAATTAAGTCTTGATGTAAGATTGATTTGATGTCGATTCGATCATGATTTTGAATTGATAAATGATTCATACTGATAAGTGATTTGACTGATAAACGCGCCAATTGACGAGGAACAATGACAAATTGATCCAAATTGACATGATTGAGAAAGACGACGATCGATGACAAATCGATCGCAAAATGACAAGATTGACAAGAGGACAAGGATCGATGTCGAATCGATCGCAAAACGACAAGATTGATAAGAGGACAAAACCCTAATTCAAAAGCGATAAAAATGAGGAATGCAGAAGAAGGACTCAATGCTCGCAAATGATAAAGACCAAATGCGCAACATAGAAGAAATGTTAATGCAACGCAAAAACCCTAAAATAAGGCAATGCGCAAATGTTAAAGTATGATTCCGCAAGCGTTGACCAGTTTTAGACGTCTACATTTTGCCCCTCTTTGAGACAATGCGATTTTAAGCATTGTTTCAAAGAACAATAATGAAAATGCCCCAGAAAATAACGATGACATATGCATGCCCCCTTGAGGAATTGGCCGGAAACATCCAGAAAAGAGGCCAATTGATCGATAAGAATGACAGAAGATGATAGGTTCGAATGGACTGCCAAGACTGACGAAAGAAATGTTAGTAAGAAGAAATTAGACAGAGGACAGTTAGAGATGAAGGAAAACTTGCTTTCACAAATGCACATAAGTAGGTGAGAACCTTTATTTAATGTAGCAAAGCGGATGCAGAGCATCATGGCATTGAAGGCCAGAGCTGGAATGCAATCCCTTTTGCAAAAGATAGACACATCACACACAAGGAATGAGTGAAGCATCCTAGGGTGCATACATCAAGGGTCAAGGTATGTGCGGCATTCACAAAGCGAACGTACTTATCACAGACACCCAATGATATAGTTGCCCCAATTTGTGACAAACATTCCACAAACAACAAACACAACAAAACAAGGAAAGGGACCATGAACCATCCCGGTCACTCTAAATCACTCAGTGACATCATCGAGCAACATAAGAACATGATCGAAGCCAAAGATAAACCAGTAAAAAGATAAGATGCACAAATTCAACCAAGTCAAACAAACAGTTTGATTGTCATTGTCAAAAGTGAAAAACAAGAATGATCATGCTGTCTGGTTTCAGGGAATGCGGCACCCCGTCTAGGACAGGACACAGTCTGGTTTCGAGTATACCACACCCAGTATAAGACCCATGATAATAGTGACAAGGACAAATGATATTGATGTTGATTGATATGACAATTTTGATCAGTTTGAATGTCTAGTTTGATTGAAAAAGTTCATTTGTTTATGCATGATTTCATTAAAGCACAGTGTGTGATTGCGTGTTGTTGGATGTATACTCAGTGATCTGTCTTATGCACCAAAAGGATATATTTTTTGTTTGTTTTGCTTTTCGAGTGTGTACAATTTTTTTGTGTTCATTTTTTTTCAGGACTTTATTTGACTTTTTAGGGATTTTTTCAGGACATTATATGATTTTTAGGGATTTTTTTTCAGGACATTATTTGATTTTTTTTGGATTTTTTCAAGACATTATTTGATTTTTTTTGGATTATTTCAGGACATTTTTCAATTTTTTATGATTTTTTTCAGGACATTTTTCAATTTTTTTTGGATTTTTTTCAGGACATTTTTCAATTTTAGGATTTTGCTCCCAGTGTCTAGCAAGGCAAGGAATATGATAGGTGAATAAATAGGCTTTTTGAAATGTTGGTGGATAGAGGGAAGACAAAGGCCTTTTATTATGGAGACAATACAGATGCAATTTTCAAGGGTTATGGCGTGATGGGACAAGAGACTGGATATGACAATGTAATGCAGTGACATGGCATGAGGGACATGTCAAGAGGTTTTTGAAACCATGTTTAAATTTTGCATCCTTATGTCAGATCAAGATCGAGGAATGAAAAAGAGTGTATGGATAGTGATAAGATATGGATAGGATAAGCAAGACCAAGAATGGATAAGGGACATGGACTGAAGGTCGGGATTGGCTAAGGGATAGTGGTAGAAAGTTGCAATAAGATAGGGAATATGGATGAAAGGTTGTAATAAGCAAATGGATAAATGACCAAAAGCTATGATAGACTAAAAGCTGCAAACAAGATGCATGATGCTCATGACGATCCTCAACCTTGTCAAGATCAAAGGTGGAAAGGGAAATTGGACATGTGGGATGATAGGACAAGGAAGGGTAATAGGACATGAAGGAGTATGACATGGTATGATAGGATAATGAAGGGCAATAGGATATGAAGGAGTATGACATGGGTTCGATAGGATAATGGAACAATGAAGGACAAAAGGATATGATAGGAGTAAACCTGTCCCCAAGTACGGTATGCAAGAAGTTCATAGATTACGCATGATGCCTGTTTGCCAGGTTTTCATCACGATACTTGCCCAAGGCGCCTATTTGCCAAGTTTTCACCAGTGGATGAATTATTTTTGCTTTACTTTTTTTCTTTTGTCTTTTTTTTTCTCACTTTTTTCACTTTTTTTTTTTTTTTTGTATTTTGACTTTTTCAATAGAAGATGGACACATGATAGGGGATGGAATAAGGACTCAAACATCTTTTTGTTTGGATAGTAGCCTTGAAAAAAAAGGACCATGGCCTTTAAAAGTATGCTCAAAGACGTTGGTAGGATAAGGACATGGAAAATGAGATGAAATTAAGGCAAGGATTTATGTAACGGATGGGATCGAAGGGATCGAAGGATGGAAAATATGCATTGGATAATGGATAGGGTATTGGAAGAATTGGGCTTCACTGGATGGCAATGAAGGAAAGATTGACATTGGCACACACCTTGAGGGGTGATGGACTGATGGAGGAAAGATGTATTTTGGATATTGAGATTTTGAGGAAGAAAAGGCTATGGATTTTGGTACATAAGGGCCCAAAACGGATGAAGAAGGTGATGGAGGAATAGACTTGGAAGGTTTGGATGGAGAAATAGCAATTGTAGATGCCAATTTTGATGTTTCTTTAGGCTTTTGTTCTTCAAGGAGCCGCTTAGGGATCTACATGGTTTTTTATTTTTCATGCTTTTGTGGTTCCTTGGAGTGCATTGCCAACACAAGGGATTTAGGAACCCATATAGATTTTAACTTTTGTTTTTGAGCAATGGGCCTTTGTGGCCTTTTGGATATTTATTTTTCTTTATAGATCATATTGTTCTTTGTTTTGACATGTTGATTTGATTGGACATGTTGATCCTTGAATACATGTGGATTTTTAGACTTATGACTTTTATACTTGGCATCTGAATTGCTTGGAGGGGGAAAGGAATGCATGGATGGATATGAATGAAATGGAGTTCTTTTGGATTGATGAAATTTACTCAAGGATGTGTGCCTTTGCTAACCTTGCTGGTGCAAGAGCACCAACTTTAAAAACTTGATTATCCTACTTTTTTTTATGACTCCTAAGGTGTCTTGGAATGTTTATTTCATGCTAGGAATTATTATTCTTGTTTTTGATCCATTTGTGAGGCCTAGTCCCAAGTTTGGCAATTTATGAGCCACTTGGTCAACTATGGTCAAAGGGTCATAAAACTTGATTTTTGAGTTATTTTCTTGTTTTTGGCAATAAATTGGTCCTTCATGACCATTGGTAGGATTTAGAAAGTTATTTTTCACTTTTAAGTGCTTTTGAGCAAAAATTGTCAAAAAAAAATGTCATTGTTGTCATAACAACATTTGACAACTTTTTGTTTGTAAGTAAATAACCTTCCCCATTGGATAATTAGTTCAAAAATTGGTTGTAACTGATGGGGGAGGCCTTCATAATCCCTTTCAGGTGGGTGATGAAGGATTGGATGTAAATTTTCATTTTTGAAATCAATAAAAAACCTTGTTTTCCTGCAAACAGTCACGTTTTTGCTCTTGTACGGATTTTTTTCAGACTACTGGGAAGTTATAACTTATGGATTCAGATTGAGGGGCCTCTTACCTTTCTTTTTCTTTTTATTTGAGGTCTCTAAGTGCTCTGGTTCGAAAGTTATTGCATTTTTTCTAAAAACAGTTTTGAAACTCTCATAACCCTAGGGGTTTGACCACTTTTTGCATTGCCTCTCATGTCCACTGTATAAAACTTATAAAAATTGGTGGAATGAGAGGTTTGTATATATATTCAATGATTCTGGAAGAAATTTGCAGGTTGGAAGATGTTTTTGGCTTTTTCCTTTGATTTTTAGGTTGGCATCCTCATGTGACAACCTAGTTTTCAAATGCAAAATTGGTGATAAAACAAAATAGGGGTTGAACCAATGCAAAAACTCATGGATTTGGTCAATTGGGGTGTGGACAGAACTTTCCCAATTGGTGACACATTCTGATCCATCAATTTTCATGCACTTCCTTCACAAACCCACCTATCTAAGCCTTAATTAGGCCTACTTGATTGGGAAGGGCAGCAGGTCTCCTTTGCTTTCCAGACTTCCTCCTTTTGGATTTAGACCTTTCTCAATAAAGGGTATTTGGATATCCATTTTTTTTTGTTGTTCATTTGCAAGTTTGCAAAGTTGCTTTGTTAAGTCCTCTTGAGTAAGGCTACAAGGATTTTGGGGTTTTACAAAGGAACCTTGTTGAATTGATCACTTTGTTGTGTCACCACACCTGGAGCATGTTTGTATGGGAATTTGAACCCACCTTGACCATTTGGTTTGATCCCTACTCACTATTTTGTCAAAATTCCAACTTGAAGCCAAGTTTGGTGCTTAGCCGGTTTGAGTAGGCTTGAGAAATTTTCAACTTTTGATCCCAAGATCTTGTCAATGTTATCCTTGGGGTCCAGAATGTTGTTTATGATTTATTTAAGAGTGATTTGAAGGTGTAAGTCTGGTTGGTAGAGTGTTTTGGGTTTCCTTGGTGGCCTATTGTGACAATTTTGTCTTGAATTACACTCACCTAGCCTAGCCTTGCATCACTTGCATAGAGGATGAAGGGATATAAGGACCTAAGATGGATGGAAAGTATGATGGGGAATGTGTATGTTTTGATTTTGATGGAGGGATACCAACATCTTGAGAGTGAGTTGTGTAGACATGACCCTTAACATTTTCTTTCATATGGAGGAGTTATTTCTTGTGAAGGTCTACTCCTTTGCCTTTATGAATATCTTGACTTGTGGGATACTCTTTTCTTCGGGAAGAAGACGCGAGTCCATTATGAGGTGGATATGATATGAGAGAAATAAGGAGATCTTGAAGTGGATCGGATTGCACCAAAGTGGAAGAACCCATTATGCATGTCGAGGGTTCATGAACATCTTGCACTGATAGATTAGAATCATGAGCGGGATTAGGATTATGAGGGGGACTAGGATTGTGTAGTGGACATGGTTCAATGACAAGTTCTTCAAGCGATGGAATGGGAGAAATAATGGGATCATCAAAAGAAATGCGATCTTGGAGTTTATGTGGAGCATTAAGACAAGGAGATGGAGGAACAAAAGGATCTTGTGGAGGATTTAAAGGAATAATTTGATCTTGACAAGGAGGAAGATCATTGGAATCCTCTTTAAAGGTTCTTTGCTCTTGAGTTTTAATGGGATCATCGGAAAGGATGGAAAGGATATATTGATCTTTCTTAGGAAGTGGAATGCCAATGGGATTTGAAAGGACATTTTCATGAAATGGAAAGGGATCATTTGGGATTGGATGGACTGGGATATCTTGATCTTGCTCGGGGAATGGAGTGTCAATAGGACTATGGATAGGATGGACAAGAATAGGGGAATCATCGTGAGTGTCTGGGAACATGGGGTCCTAGTCAACAATTGGATGGGATGATAAGGTTTCGAGATCTTGATCTTGATCTATTTCAAGACACGTTTCTTCATGCTCTAAATTATCCTCTTGACATGAGGTTGGACTTTGGATATGCATGGGGGATTCTGACAAGGAATCAATGTTTTGGCATGAAGGAAATGCACTTTGAACATTTGTGATGGATTCTGGCAAGGAATCAATGCTTGAACATGAGGAAGAGGGACTTCGAATGGGATCCTCTAAAATAGGTAATGGCAATAAAGTGCATGGTGGCATTGGGTCTTGTATTTCTGAAACATGACAAGGATGTGCATCATGAATTGGATTATCTTGGCAATCAATTATGGATAGCCCTTGGATAATTGCATCCTTGGGTGTATTGTTTGATGAGGACAATATGGAAGGTTCTTGTGAAACTTCTAAAGGTGTAGGGATAGATGCCACTGGAGAGTCCATTTGTTTGTGGGGGGATGAGGCATTGCTAGACATAAGTGTATTATCTTGATCTTCCTCAAAGAACTCACTTGGTAATTTCCTGAAGATCATTGCAATAAAGCCACCTTTCTTTCGAGGTTTTGACATAGTTGTATCTGGAATTTGAACTTGTTTGGCAAGAATTTGGTTTGATTTCATGTTTTGATATTGGACTTGGTTCAATTGTTCTGACATGTTTGAAACTTGGGTTGGTGTGTGCTGCAACCTTTGTTTTTTAATGTTTGGTTGTAGTTGTTGACATTGATATGTTGAGTGAACTTGTTGATATTCCACCATTGGTTGAACTATTTGTGGACATTGTATAGTTGGTTGGACATATTGTTGAAATTGGACCATTGGTTGTATTGGTTGGAAATGTTGGACAATTGGTTGAACCATTGGTTGTATTGGTTGAAAATCTGATTGATAGTAAACACCTTCTTGTTCTTGTTGTGGAGGCACATAATGTTGAAATTGATGTTGTCTATTTTCTTGAAATTGTTTCATCATCTCTATTTGGGAGAGGAGAACTGGTATGTCTGATCATTCAAGAAGAGATCTTACATCAATTGGCTTAATCTTTGGATTTTGACCTGGAAATTTTTGAAACATTTTGGACATTTGTGATCTATTCTTCTCAATTTCACTTTTTGTTCCAAAATCTCATTTTCTTGAGCTAGTTTCTCCTCTAGTTTTTGTATTTGGACATTTACATCATTATGATAAGTTTGATCCAGGTTCTGAGACATGTAGAGATTGGATTGACATGATTGATTGCTCAATTGTGATGACATGGCTTCGTAAGAAGATTGAGACCTCATTTCAACAAACATATCACTATGCAAATGCAATATTTTTGGAATTTTTTGATTTTAAAAGGATGATGTATGATATGCAACTAAATGCAAACTAAATAGATGAAAATGCAATCTATGACAAGAATACAACCTATGTTTTTGGTTGTTTTTTCAAGATTTTGACAAACATTTTGGAATGCAAATCTAAGAAAGAGACCCTTAGGAAATTGAAATGATGTCTAGACCTCAAAGGACAAAAGGACTAAGTGACAAAAGGACAAAATGACAATGTCTCCCCTATATACTTGGATACTAAGCTAGGTTTGACCGAATGACATGGATGACAAAATTTTGATAAGGTCTAGACTTCCTAACAATGACTTAGGGTTTATCAAAGATTTGGATTACTCAAGTATGACAAAACCTAGTTTTGACACTATATGCAAAGGGACAATTACTATGCAAATGACCCTAATATGATATGATAATGACCTGAACTTAATGAAGAGACCTAGGGTATGCAAATGTGACCTAATGTTATGAGGACAAGGATGCAAATGCAAATGTATGACAATGTCAACCTAAGGCAAAACCTAAGGTTGAATTATGAAATGGTATTGCTATAATGCAAGAGGAAACATAAAAATGGAGGACCCTTATTGATATGCAAAGGAGTATGACCTAGGTGAAACTTAACTTTGGTAATTGAAAATGAATTTGCAAAAATGCAAACCTAGGATGAACCTAAATCTAAGTGACATGAATGTTGAGACAAGATTTTGAACAATGTTTGACAACCATGTTTGAAGATGTTTTGAACTTTGTTGAATGAAATACTCTTGTGTTTAACCTTGTTTTGAATCAATTTGTCTTGTTTTTGAAATGAGACACAACTCAACTTTTGACAAGCAAAGAAGACAAGATATTTCAACTTAGACTCAAAACAATCATGCTCATTCACACATTTCTTATGGATGGCAAGGGCAGTAGGTACTTGAGAGGTAGACTCATTATGAGATTCAAGGAGAATACATAGATGCTTGACCCCATGGGCTCCCCTCCACGGCACTCACTTCTTAGGGAAGCCAAGCATCAGTCCCCATGGCGAACTTAGTATCTCTTCCAAGTATCTGAACTTGTCCTTCTCAAGCAACTAGAAGGATTTTTGGCCTCTAAATACAAGGTGTTTAATAAGGAATTCTGTTAAGCATTACTCCTTGGTGTCACGCAAGTGTGATTGAGACACAGGCCCACCAAGATACCAAACAAATGTAGTCGCACAAGCACAATTTATACTGTGAGGCCCTACTAGATGTTGATATGAGAAAGAGTTCAAGGGTCATCACTTCCCAAGTAACTGCAATTCCAACATAACCCTTCCTTCAAAGCTTTCACCCATCAGGTATTTATTTATAGTGAGTTATAATGCTAATTTACTCTGGCTATGCTCACTTTGGGTCATTCCCTTCTCACGATTGTCACTTGCTTGCAAAAGAAAGCAAATGGTCGGGAAGGCAGGCCCTCTAAAGGTAACAAACAATCCGAGACATGAGAATGGTATCGAAGATCTGGATTTCTGATCACCCTAAGAAAGATGAGAGAATACTCTCCTACTCCAATGTCAAACTCGACAAACAAAGCAAACACATGTTCATTCCATCCTACTTAGCAATCAAAATAGGTGCCTAATTATGAATTACAAACACAAAGTTTAGTTGGAGTATAAGGCAACCTGCAAAATCACCAAGTCAGAAGTTTAATTTGTTTAGTCTTTGACTAGCGAACCTGCATAAAATGTGTTAGTAGTTTCATTTTTTGTCTTTGTCATGCATAATGCCAAGGTGCTGCATAGAGAATCAGTACCAAAGAAAAACCAAAAAGCAGAAACAGAATGCAAAACAAAGCAATTTGCAAGTAAAAACACTACTTTTTACCTCTGTTTCTAGCCTTACACAGGCGCAGAATGTCTCACACAGGCGCAAAATGTAGTAACACAGGCACAGATCCCTTTGACATAGGTGCAGAAGTCCTTGACACAGGCACAGATTGCTTGACACAGGTGCAGAACTCTTCTACACAGGCGCAGAAGTGCCCAGAAAGCCCTGAATTACCCTGTTTCTTGGGTTTTTCACCTGCAAATCAACTCAAAAGCACTCAAAAGCATGGTTAGGGGGTTAGTTCATGTCAGGTTCACCAATTAATGTAGCTAGGAAATGTGGAAATCATCACAAGCAACATAAACCTTAGCCTAGCTCAATCACAAAAAATGAAATGCAGTGATAAATCCTAAAAACATTCAATGAAAACATGAAGACAAGACATTCTAAATGAAATCTAAATAAACCAAATGCAGATGTCTCCTTCATGTGGCTCCATTGTCCTTCTTTCTCCTTCAAATTGCTTTTGTTTTTGGATCTCACCTACAAGTGCATACGCATGAGATGAAAGCAAGATTGACAAGATAGCATGATAGCATAAGGGTACTAGAAGCGTGATTGATTCGGCCAGGGGCTTTGATTGAAGAAATTCATCCAATTTATAGACAAATTGGAGAAAAGATCAGATTAGCATGAAAGTGATTCGAATGGAAATTCAAATCAAGAATAGCAAAATTATGACAAGTGTATGACAAACTGCTATGCAAGGATTTATGACAATTTATGACAATTTATGACAAATTGCTATGCAAGAATTTATGACAAGTTTTTGAAATAGAAATAGACATTAGAAGCAATTAGAAAATTATGTTAGAAATGATGACTTGGAATTTAGGAAATTGATAAAAATTAGGTAAATTAATTAATAATTTCTCATTCATTAATTAATTTACAAAAATAGGGGGAATTAATTAGCCAATTAAATAAACATTTAATTGTGACAAGAAGACTTAGGATAAATAAATAAATCATTTATCCTAAAGAGAAAATGGAGAGAAAATGACAAACAAGGTTAAATGAATAAATCATGAAACCCTAGAAGATAAATTAGAAATGCAAGGACGACAATTAGGTCTTGATGTAAGATTGATTTGATGTCAATTTGATCATGATTTTGAATTGATAAATGATTCATACTGATAAGTGATTTGATTGATAAATGCGCCAATTGACAAGGAACAATGACAAATTGATCCAAATTGACATGATTGAGAAAGACGATGATCAATGACAAATCGATCGCAAAATGACAAGATTGACAAGAGGACAAGGATCAATGTCGAATCGATCGCAAAACGACAAGATTGATAAGAGGACAAAACCCTAATTCAAAAGCAATAAAAATGAGGAATGCAGAAGAAGGACTTGATGCTCGCAAATGATAAAGACCAAGCGCGTAACATAGAAGAAATGTTAATGCAACGCAAAAACCCTAAAATAAGGCAATGCGCAAATGTTAAAGTATGATTCCGCAAGCATTGACCAGTTTTAGACGTCTACACTATCCTCAAGTTTTCAAACCCCGATGGGTCAAATTTGTTTTGAGCAGAGTGCATGATGACTTTATGTGGTTAGAAGACCAACCATTCAAGATCACCAAGGAGATTATTCACATAATCACCAGATACCCTATATACGACCATGCCCGAGCACAGAAGATGATTTCACAGAAGGAACTGATAACCTTAACCAGAGTTGAGTCTGATTGCAGAGGTCTTAAGATGAATAATGTAACAGATGCAAAACTAAAGTTTGCAATTAGAGTCATTGGTTATTATTTCTTTCAGTCGGTGAGAGAGAATAGTGTACCATGTGCAGCTATGGATTTGGCCTATAAAATTGTGAAAAAGGGTATGAAAATTGATCTATGTGAAGTATTGTTGAAGAATATTTTTGAGAATCTCAACACAATAAGGAAACCTAAGAAGAATAACTCTGCCAACACACTAAAGTTTGGGTCACTCTTAGTGTGCATGTTCTTCTATTTTCAGAAGTTCTTTCCCTCAATCGGTAACATTGTTTGGGAATTACACCGATTGATCACCCATCAGATAAATGATTTTATCAATCAATTAGGTGATAATTTCAATGAGATAATGGATGACCACTTTAATAAATTTCAGGAAAAGATGCATAATAGGTACAGGATCCCACCTCAGCTACTGGAGAAATATAAGGATACTATATGTTTTGAAGTGGACACTGACTACTATTATGTCAATGCAGTAGAACCCATAACTCAATCTTTACCGCCTATGGGTTATGAGATTGATTTTGAGATTGCTCAACAACAGATAGATGTATTTCTGACACTTCCAAGGCACTCGACTGAGATCAGATATGGTACCTATGAAGAGGTAAAAGAGAAGGTAAAAATGAGCATAGTTGTACCAAAGGCTACCAGAAAAGCCACTAAAATGATAAAAGACTTAACTGAGAAATTTGGAGAAGGTTCTACCTCCACACCTACAAAGCCAACAGGTAGGAAAGATGATCAACTTTCAATTGAGGAAGAATCTAAATCTCGAGAAGTAGCCATCACTTTGAGTACCGAGTTGCCAAAAAGCAAAATATTGAAAAGGAAGAAACAAGATACACCTAAGGTATCACCGACTCCACTAGTGAAACGACCTAACACTAGATCATCTGTAGTGTCACCCGGTAAGAGGCAGAAAAATGTTGAATTGCCTAAAGTTACAAAGACTTATAGAAAGTCGACCAAGAGACTCATTTTGAATAAGGAGTCAAGTGACACAGAATCTGAAGACAAAAATAAATTTCAGATTTTTAAAAGCACAAAGGAAGATGTACACAGTGTTGACAACTTTTGTGCCAAATTGAAACAATATGGAGGATTCGGGTCATTCAGGTATGTTAAATATGACTCCCGGATAGAAGAAGAAAAGAGACAAATAGAAGAGTCAGTAGTATGTACACTTCTCAAATTCCAAGTAGTTCCATTGGAAGTAACTAACTTTCTTCCAAAAGCATTATACTCTCATATTGACAACAGATGGAAATATGCTATGGACTCGAAGAAGCAGATAAGAGAAAGAGTTTTAGTACATCTCTTTCCAGACATGTCGGTAGATGATATTAGAAATCATTTGAAAAACTACAAGACAAATTTTCAGGTGAAGCATAGAGCCTTGAAAATGATGAATGGACTTTATCTTGAAATCAAAAAGGAAACCAAAGAAAAATGGCAAGAAATCTTTAGAATTCAGACTGAAGAACCTCAAGGTGAAGTAGAAATAGTTAACATTACTGAGCAAGATCCTGCTTCAACTATTCAACAAGATGAGGATGTCATGGACACTAAGGCACAGGAAGAAGAAATGATAGAAGGAAATGCCTATGCCAAACTGGTATCCAGTGAATCAGTCTTGGAACAGGTTAAGTCTTATCCTTCAGTAACTCAACAAGTGACAACCAAGATACCTCAGGACATAAAACAAGGCAAAGAGGATCATAAGGCTACACAAGGTGAATCTACCTCTCAGGCCACAAGTGAGCAAACTTCTCAAGCTCCTGCAAGCACCGAAACTGCTGCCACTAAGACCCCAAGCAAGAAATCACCGAAGGCTACAATCGAGGCTATAGAAACCGACAAAAGTGTTGCTCCAACCGAGCAACATACCAAGGAAGATCAAGCCTCCAAAGCCATTATACTCATTCAACCGGTGAAGGCATCATCATCAAAGGAGAAGAAAGCAAAGAAGCACAGTTTCAAGATAGATCTATCAAAACCTATTGTGTTGCTAAATGTTGACATTTCCAAACTAAAAGGGCAAGCACTTATTGAATTTGGTGAGTTGTGCAAAGCCAAAGCAGAACAAGAAAAACAGATAGCCATTCAAAAGAAGAACCGAGTACTTTAGAAGGTTAAAGCATTATTGACAGACATGCTACCTGAAGCTGCCATAAGTAACGATGCTGCCATCCATATGCAATTGGATGAACTACTCACTTAATTGGAAACATCAGGAGTAGAGGCATCAGAATACCTTAGCAAATTAAAAGACAAAGAGCTAACTGCCAAGATGATTAAAGAAGTGCAGAAAGCCATTGCTATAGGTAAAATCAAGCTTGTTGGATTCATTGCTGAGTTGTCCCCTCAACTCAAGCACATTATTTATTTATTCCAGAAATTATGTACATTTTCATTCTTTATTAAAGATATCAAGTAGAAGATCGAAGTCATTGAAAAAGAGACTACCGATCTCTCAAAAACACTGACTACCGAGCCAAATTCTATTCAAAATTTTTATACCAAGCTACAAACTCTTATGGCTTAGTAGTTAGAACTTCAGAATGAAGAGCACAAAATAAGAATGGATATTATGACTCTTCAAACATTATTTATTACCCATCTGTCATCAGTACAAGAGCAGATCAACTGAGCTACCCAACTGTCCACACAAGCAGAGGGAAGCACTTTAGATAGTTTGATTTCATTGTTAGCTGATATTAATGCTCAGAATTATTTAATGGAAAGTGTCAAGGGTGCACTTACCAACACTCTCAACGATGCTTGTACTAAGTATAAATCTATTTTTGATCAGTTGCCCCACTGAATGGTAACTAGTTTTGATGTTTGTCAAAAAGGGGGAGTGTACTGAGTATATATAGAGTATCCAAGTGTACAGATGAAATCATTAGGGGGAGAATGGAACATCAGGGGCATGCAAATCAAGTTTTGTTCAGCATATTGATAAGGGGAGTATGTATTCAAAGTATGTATTTGAACGAATGTATATACTGTCATTTCAATCACATTTTGTAAGTATATAGATTTTGTGTTATGACTTTGAAAGGAGTTTTGTCAAACATACCAAACTAATGTCAAAAGGGGAGATTGTTTCTATTTACTAAGTTGTCATTAGTTTTATGTTCAAAGTCATCCTATATACCCTAGTTGGTTAATACTACAGAAAGATTTAGTCGGTAAGCACTAAGGGTGTCAATTACAGAAGAAAGGCTAGTCATCGAGATGATATATACCGAGTTGTCTACCGAGTAAATTTCCTATGTCCACCGAGTAGCAAAGAAGGTACACCGAGTTAATCTGAACTAAGTGGAAACATGTTACCAAATTCAATGAACCTGGACACATATGTGGAAACGTGTTACAAGATTCGAGAACAGGGAACCATTATTTCATAGGGAATTGCACTTAAAGATTTTGTATGATTTTGAGGAAGTGTATCCAATGAAATAATTTCTATGTTTATTCATTCGATAAAACATGTTTGTATAATCGATGTATGAACAAGATCACCACCTTAGAGATCTATATACAAAGTGATTTGAGTATCTAAGACGAGACACAAAAAAGATGGTGAGTTGAAGATAAAAATCTTGTGAAAAGATAAGATGTGATGATTGAACAGAGGTATTCAGAGGTCACCGAGAAGATTTTCAGAAAATAGTTTAAGGGATAGAGAATACAGAAAAGGTCACCGAATTGATCTATCAATTACCGAGGTATTCTATAAGCATGGTAATTTCATATTAAGCACATAGAGTCTGCTATAACATTTCAGATGTAAAGTTGCAGATATTTTGTAAAAGATTTTGGTTGAATTATTTTGAGTTGTGTTAGAAACCTTTAACAGGGTAAAAGACTATAAATTGTAAAGCCTCTAACCAAGTACAACATTTTGTAAAAGTGTTTGTAAAAATCCTTAAGAAAGGTAGATCTAAAGATCTTGATACTCCTAATAGGGTAAGCTATCAAAAATAGCTAAACATGTAGCTCTAACTGAGCAACCTTTATTATTGTAGTAGTGAAGTTGTGGGTGCCATCCCCACCGTAGTTTTTCTCTCTAACCAAGAGTTTCTATGTAACCAAAACCTTTGTGTTATGGAGTGAAATGTGTATGGATGTAATTTCTATAATTGTGTTTTGGATTTATAAATTATGAGATCAACTATATACAGTTTATGTTTATCAGTAAGATTGTTTTTAAAGAAAATTTTTGAAGTACTGATTCACCCCTCCCCTCTCAGTACATTAGCTTTCATTGTTGGACCTAGCAATGATGCTAGAAGTAGTAGACATTGCCATAAAGCCTACCGACAAGTTTAGGGTAGAGCCATGTCGCGTGACGACGTGATGCGGGGTGATGTCGAGGTGCACACTTCCATGCCATGCATATGTGTGACTAGGCCACACCACGTGATGAGCTACTGTGATAGCTAGACGATTGTTCCTTCCTTCCTCATTGGTGGCTAGTTGCTAGTCACATAGTGATGTAATGTGCACTTATGATTTTTTTTTTATTATTATTTATTTATTTCCTTGTGGGCCAGCAATATATTTTATTCTGACCTTGAAGGTTTAGCCACGATCTTGCAATCTTGTTCTTACTTGATTTGATGTTGCAATTCCGGAATTATTTTCTTGCCTTACTATTGGAATTGATGATTATTATCTTTACTATTCTATACTTTGGTGGCTAAACTGGTTTATCCTTGTTTTTGTATGCTGGTCTGGTGTTGGAATGTGAATTCCTCTCCAAGAACATAGGAGACAGTCTTGGTTGAGTGTATACAAGGAAGTAGATGTAGGGAACCTTGAGGATGGGGGTATGTAAGGCTATGAGACAGCTAGGATCCACTACCTACCTATGGGATGGAGAAATTGGGGATTTTGGAAAAATGATGAATTTTTCTACAGCTGCAGGTTGGGCTCGTCTACAAAATCTTGCCAGGAATGCGAAAAGAGGTAGGATTCGAATGCATCTCTTGATTACTTGTGATATTGGGTTTGTCTCTTCAAAAAAAAAGGGGAATGGATTTTCTTGAAGATTTCTTGCTTTGAACCTCCATGAATGGAAATCATGGTCTTGCTGGGAAAATTTTCTCATATTGTTGTTTTTTTTGAACAATCTGGGAAATAGATGGGCCTGTGAATAAAAGGAATTGGGGGTTTTAGTTTATTATTGTTCTAGTTTGCTTTTATTTCATTTGAGGGTTTTGTTGAGATTACAAAAAAAAAAAATATATGTTTGAAGATTGAAAACGAAATTTACCTCCTAGAAAATTCTGAGTCTGAGACTGCAAATTTGAGGGTATAGGTTTTAATTAAAATCATATTTTACAATGAAAAAAAAATGAAATCTAAATTTTGTTTTGGGGCTAGGGTTTGGCAGGCGGAGGAGCCGAGGCTCAACTCATGCTGCCACCTCCCCCTTCCCCTCCTCCCCACGGAATTCCCATTGCGAGCGGAACCCGCGATGGTCTCTGCGAGTGGTGCCCGCGGTGGTCACTGCAAGCGACACCCGCAGTGGCCGCTACGAGCAATGCCCGCAGTGGCCGCTGTGAGCGGCACCCGCAATGGCCACAGAAGGGGAGCTACGGGGGAGCTTCCCATCTCTCCCGTGATGGGAGGTGGGCCCCGCAGAGGTCTCCCCCAACATTTGTTTAAAAAAAAAATAATAAAGTTTTTTTTAATAAAACAAAACTTGTTTATTTTGCAAAGTATGATTTAAATAGTTTTTTTTTATTATTATTTATTAATAATCATTATTAATATATATTTGATTAATGAGGTTTAATAAATATATATTAATTAATAATTAATTCAAAATCTATGATTTATTTAACAATTATTAATATATATATTTTATTAATGAGATTAATATATATATATATATATATATATTAAATAATACTTAATTGAAATCGTGTGTTATTAAATTTATAATTGTTATACTTTATTTCCTAGAGTTAATATTTTAATTGGAAAATTTGCTTGGAATAAAATATATCTTGTTAATTTCTACATAATATGTTATTCAAGGATATATTATTAATGGATTTGAATATTCTAGGAGACCTAAGGATTTTAGAAAAGAAATACTAATCATTGGATATCTTGTAGACTTAAATGATATGCTATTAGATTTATTGGAAATTTAATGATGTGTTGATTTGAGAATTGGTAAGATATTGTTGTTATCATTGGTGAAATAAATGGTTTAAATATACTTTCCCTCTGTAATGAGAATTGGACAAATGGTAATATTGCAATTGTGGCATTGTATTCCCCTTGTAATTGTGATTTTCTGTTAATGTATTTGGAAAACTTAGATCGTTTAGAAAACTTGATGAACTTTTACTGTTTAAACCAGTAGGAAAGAAGATTGTTCGTTTCCAGTTATTGCCTATGCAAGTTAAATTTTTGTATTCGCTTTTGTTTAAAGTAATGGCAAGGCCTGGATATGTTGTTTGGACCCTGTCGTCTGGTTGGTTTGTGGTTGGCCATAGTTGGTCAGGTCCCCTAGTTAGAGTACCGTCAGGCAATGGACCTTTGTACTAGCTTTTAACGTGCTCAGTTGGACCTATTTCTATGTAGGGATCGTTTAGGATTTATTGACCGAAGTGGTCATTTGTATATTGGTTGTGCTCGCCTAAAAGGCAGGAATGTAAATGACGTGAACCCTATGTAACTATAACTTAATTAATTATCAGAGGGGTCTTGCAGTTGAGCAGACCCGGAGATGTAGCTCTCTAGGGGTGAACTCTGAGATCATTTTGGTGCTATGCGATACTTTTGTTCTTGTGTTTCATGGTTAGTGTTAGCATGTATGGATGGAAATTTGATAGAATGTATAAGTGGTTTAGATGAGAATTATCGTAATGCATGTATGTAGTCATGTTTTAAATGCAATAAATGGATCATGAAGGAATGTACTCTAGTAATGTTAATGAAAATAAGTATGCATGAAAAGACCTCATTAGTTAGGATGATATTATAGAGCATTTTGGAACAAGATGCATGGTATGAGTTTAATGCAAAATTGTACGTAATGAATGGATAATAATTATTGGATGAACTCGTCATATTACCTAAATTGTAATTCTAATGGATGATTTCATTTAGTTACTTACATTTTAATATTAATAAACGAACTTCATCATAATAACTATATTTTAACTAAATTGGATGAACTCATTTAGTTATTTACATTTTATTCTTAATAAATGAACTTCATCATATTAGCTTCATTCTAACTATAATGGATGTACTCATCAAGCTATCTATATTTTAACCCTAATGGATGAACTTCATTATGCTATTTACATTTCAACCTTAATATGTGAACTTCATCTTAATAGCTACATTCTAACTATAATTGATGAACTCAATTGGTTATCCACATTTTAACCTTAACAAATGAACTTCATCTTAATAGGTACATTCTAACTATAATGGATGAACTCAATTGGTTATCTACATTTTTACCTTAATAAATGAACTCCATCTTATTAGCTATATTTTAAGTATAATGGATGAACTCAATTGGTTATCCACATTATAACCTTAATAAATGAACTTCATCTTAATAGCTACATTCTAACTATAATGGATGAACTCTATTGATTATCTACATTTCAACCATAATAAATGAACGCTTCCTAATTTCTTTAATGCTAATTCACTGAACAAATTATATCCATGTTTCAAGAAATAGCATGTAATTAAGATATCTTGCTTAATTGGATCAAATGTTGCGAGTTGAGTTAGGTGTTAAGTTACGTAATCACGTTGGGAAACTCCTTAGGTTCGTTTATTCTTCTGTTGTGTTATCTAAGTGTTAGATAACTCCAATGTATCTTAATGTTGTGTATTAAAGTTTAAAAAAAATATATATTTGCACTCCATTTGAGTGTTTTAGCTTTAACCCTTCGGGGTTTCTTGGCGGGGCATTACATCATCATTAGAGCATGGTCCTTGTTTGGAAATTGTAGTAGCTTCATTTATCATTCTTGAAGTAGCTCCCCTTGCATCTTGTCCACCTTCCCAAAATAATGTTTGACACTATTGGGTGGTAGATAATTCACTTGATTAGCTTGATTCGTGTGGTAGATCCTCTCTTATATGTCCACTATGTGTTTCTCCTATGATGTGTTTTTGTGTTATGTTAGGTTCTCTTTAGATTACCCTTGTCACTTTGTTTGTGAAAGGTAATAAAGAGGTCAAATTTATTGCGACATTATTCTATTTTTATCTCAATTCTTTTGTATGTTTTCCCTTGTGTTGTCTACTTGAGGACAATGCAAAGTGTTGGGATCTCTTTTGGTTTCTTCCATGTTGACTCAAAAAGGCACGTTCTCTTCTTCCATTTTGCTTGTGGTTCCACTACCTTTGGGGGATGAGGTCAATTCCATAACAAATATTCAGGATATACAATATTTGTAATAAGAGAATATTGAAACCAGAGTTAGTGGATCCCTTATGTGTTTTTATGTTTTGTGACCATTATCCTTTGATTTGTCTTATCTTGGGGCCATCTCATTGGGGGTAACATTCTTGTCTTTTGGATGCATGCTACCTTACAGAAATTACTCCCAATAAGGTGTATGCAAATGCTTTAACATGGGGGCACACACTCCACTCAATGTTACACTTTATGCATACACCATGACATGTTCTGATACTCAAGTTTGCAAATTGAGCCTTTTTCTTAGTAATTTGGTATTTTTCTTTTTCATGACTCATGGTAAGAAAATATTACTAGGCTAGTAGTTATGTGATCTTTCTGTTTCTTATGATGTCCCTTTTGTCTTTATGTTAGAGTAGTAATATCCTAAAGTCCTTGGGGGTTTAGTGTGTCTTGTCTCTTTGATATCTTGATGAAAGTTTTCAATGAAAACCTTTCTACTTCATGCTTAGTCTCATACTATCACTAAAGTGGGTGCTAAATGTAGCATCCTAAATTGTATTCACCTACACATTTGTCCTCACCTAGGAAACACTTTGGTATTCCATCCTCCAAGGCTTGATTGCAACACTAATTCTCCTCACACCACTCATTTACCTCACATTTTCACCAAATTTATAGCTTATTCACCAGTTAGGAGTCCTAATTTGTAGGACCATGACTTACCACACCCTGGTCCCAAATTAGCACCAAGATGTACCATGGTCTTAAATCAAGACCAAGGTGTATACTCCCTAAGCCTCCTAATCTATCCCCAAATTGGCCCCCTATAATGGTCACCTTTGATGAGAGAGAAATCTAGCCTCGTGTTGACTTGTTGTGGAAATTCGATCAGATTTTTGACAAGGAAGTATAAAAGGAGGTCCAACCCGCTGATTTTAACCCTATCAAATTCAAAACCTAATCTAGAAATTCAAGATCTCAATTACACTCTAGCAAACTTAAGTGAGAAAGCAACTAGTCTTCTATCAAGCATTGTAGAAAAATTAAAGTCAAGATTCAAGCATTGGATATGACATTCATGTTATATGTTTTATGAAGATAACCTACATTATACCCTTATTCCTTTGTGGAAACAAACAAAACTTCATTAAGGTATATCATTAGTGTTTCATTCATTTTCAGCTTTTCCCTCAAAAGGGATTTATTTTACTATAGTCTATATTTTTAATTCAATTTCATTGTTAATTCTGAAACCAAGATTTGACCTAAGAAAAACCCCTATTCCCAACATATTTCCCCTTTTTTCTATGTGTAGGAAATAGGTACAGAGATGCATTTAACATGATCAACAAGATTCATAGAGACAAACAGGTTAAACTTTCAACGATGAGAAATTGAGAGGACCATGGCAAACTGATACTACCTGGTCCTGAAAAACCATGTCAAACTTTTGAGAACAAATCCAAAACATATTATTATGCTTAGATCTAGACCGATGGCTCCGTACAATATTTGTAGCTCACTATTTCTATCAGATTGCTTCAATAATTCACTATGTTTCCCTAATCTTCAACAATTCAAATCGATTCAATTCAAGGAGGATAGAGCCCTATTAAGGAGCCTAGAATCTAATCAAAATCTTGATCTTTCAAGTCTAGATCTATTAGATTCCTCTCCTCCTTAATATAATGGCTAATTAAGTCATTTAGTGGTTTTATTATATTAATTTAACCCTAGCCCTAATTTT
This sequence comes from Cryptomeria japonica, assembly GCF_030272615.1. NCBI lineage: Eukaryota > Viridiplantae > Streptophyta > Pinopsida > Cupressales > Cupressaceae > Cryptomeria > Cryptomeria japonica. The sequence continues at coordinate 477,768,906 of NC_081414.1, read as the reverse complement.
ACACCATTACAGTAAGTTTTATTCAATTAGGACTATGCAATTCGATTGTTATATGCTACTCAAAGTCATATTTCATGTACCTTTTGAGATTGTTGTAATTGTGAAAATTCTTGAGAGTTAATATACGAAAGATATTTGCTCGTGGACTTTTACTAGTATAATTTTACCAAGTTTTCCATGTAAATTTGTGTGTTATGCATTCTTATTCTTCTTCGTAATGTTCTCCACTTGTAATTTTTCTTACAGTAGTGTTGCCATCAATGAAAAAGGGGGAAATTGTTGGCAACATGTGTTGTCATTGATGGCAACCTGATGTTTGACAATACATATTGTCATTAAGGAGATGGATGGAATATGTGTTGTGGTCATTAGTGAATCTAATGATGTGTGTTGGGCATATTTGAGAGTAGTTGTGTCAATTAGAATTGTTTAGAGACATAAAAGATAGTTGAGAGGCTCATCAGGTGTAATCGTGGCAATATATCAGTCTACATATATGGTATATATTGATATACGTGACTTATGGTTTTATTATAGGATGTGGTCACTAGGTTTGTTGTTTGTGTATTCAAGAAGTTAGTTGGTTGATGTTTGAGATCAGATTCATACTTGTTTGTTGAATAAATTTGTCTAAGTATTGAATAGTGTGATTCCTTATTACTTTGGATTGTTAATTTGGTCTACATCCTTCTGCATTGTATTCTTTAATTGTGTGGTTTTTGGGATATGTTAAGGGTGATATACTGAATCAATGATGTGAGTTATAGATGTGTTGGTGCTTTGGTGCACAATATTCATCATGTTGATGTCACATAGTTTGTCTGGTATGCAATGTGTTTGCTAGTTAAGTGGATTGATTCTTCTGCACCAACACTTGATGATTGATTAGTTTAGGACATATTGGTAGAAAGGTTGTTGATGTTCTAGATATCTTTCTGTATGGTCAACATGGTGATTTTAGTTTCTCCCCAGTGATGTGAAGGTAAATAGTTAAACAATTTTGATAGTAGTCTTCATATTTGAACTGATTAGTTGCATCCCTTCAATTGTGGTTGATCCTAACCTATCTTATTGGATTTTAAGAATGTGCTATGATATGTTTGGACTCTAGCCAAGTCTTGGGTTGATTCTGTAGCCTATTTTGTTGATGATGAATGCATTTCAGGCTGACCTATTTTGTGTCACACGTTTCATTTATTAGGTCCTATTTGAGCCAACCTAATTTATGTTTTAGTTTGTTGTAGAGGATATATGGAAAGATAAATCATTTGTAAAAAATTAAGAGAGTGTATGAACTATTGTGATGTACAAAATAGTTTAGTGATAAATTAGATAATTATGAAGTGTTGGAAATATGTGTGACAAATTAAATGGGCTACAAAGATGACTGCACTATCAACATATGTTAGATGTCTCTATTGGTTCCCAAAACCACAGATTGGGAATCAAAGAGTTTTGCCACTTCTCTTGATGAATTCCAAATCAGTCTTGGCCAACAAACAAGAATGATCAATAGATCAAATTCCCCTACACTTCAGGGTTCGCTAAACCAAGGTAGGTAAACCTATACCCAAAACCTAAAACTGTAGGTTTAAGGCTTTTCTATAGCGAATTTAAGAAATTAGGTGACTTCAAGATGGCAATTGTTCCTGAACCCAATCTTATTGTTTGAAAAGTATAATTGCTTGTTTGTAAATGAATGTTTATAAAGTAGTGATTTTATGAATTAGAAATGTGATTCCTTAATGAAACTTTCTTTCAAAATACTTGATTCAAATATATAAAATCAATAAAAGACCAGTGCCTTGATTCCTTACTAGTTTCATATCATTTCAAATTAAAAATCCTATGTTTAACCTTCGAGACAGTTTTAATAACTTGTTAATGAAACAAGACCATCATCTCAAAGGCTTCCATATAAATTGCAATTAAAATATGACATCCAATTAGTCTTACTGAATTTAACTTTACTTTGAAAGACCAGTAAGACAATTCAAAGTTTGTCAACCAATCCTTCAAACTGATATTCAAACTGAAAATCAATCTTAATTACAACAACATAAGATTGCACAATGAAACAACCTATGTGAATAGATTTATCCAAGGAACTGACCAATCCATTGAAAAGATAGATACCATCATGAATGAAAAACACTTGAATCTTTATATTGAAAATAAAATACTTAAACTAGTTGATTTCAGTGCATATCCTCCATCAACTTGGTACTTCCAGACACAAGTTCATAAGAAAATGCATAAATATTGTCTTGATTTAAAACCATAAAAACTATATATAAACTTATGATATATGTCTTTCCTAAAAAATCCTCTATATATAGATGAGGATTCACTTTGAAAAAGAAAGGGCATTACCCTTTCATTAAAACAAAAACTAACTAGAAACTACCCTAACAAACTAAAACTATAAAATACAAAGTCACATTTTTAAACTGATACTTGATGTAAAGTATAGATACCAATAGCTAATAAGATGAGAGGGGGGGGGTGAATCATACAAACTTAAACTTCCATAAATCAACAAATTCAACCTCGGTAACTTATACTTCAGCAACTTAACCAAAAACTGTTAAACATGCAAACTTAATAACACATAATCATAACAACACTCATCACACCAGATTTAACGTGGAAACCCAAATAGGGAAAAACCACTGTGGGATTTTGGACCCACTAAGAAATATACTCTTCTAGAGTATGCTTAGTTAAAAGAAAATCCTGTTAAAGATTACAAACACATTGCTAGATGTGACCCAGTTAAGGAATTTCCCTCAAATCTGTTAGGATCTTCACTTTGTTAGAAGTGACCTTGTTAAAAGATTTCAAACACTCACTTAGAATGTTACCTTGCTAGAGGGTTTACATATAAGATTGAAAAAGTCCACTCGGTTAAGAGATTTTCTATCACTTACAAAATAACAGTAATAAAATCTATCTGCAACTTCACATCTAAAATGATAAAGCAGATTCTTGTTTGCTCAAAACAATCTTGTCATAGGACTTATCTTGTCCCTCTGTTGGGCTCTCTACTCTATTATTCAAACAGGTCTTCAATCTTCTGTGCTCGGTAATCACTATGTAGCATCCCTGTGCATACACTTGCCCGCATACATTGTTTATCAACAATTCCTTATTTATAAACAATTGCTAACTGCTAAATCTCCTTGATCACATTTCCCATGATCAATCTTAGCCATTAGATCTTCAAACTTGACTAGGTTCAATGTATCCTTTCAATCTGAAAATGTTTTACCTTACCTTGGGACTTGCATTCCCTTCTTGGAACTTGCATAAGGTTATTGCGGTTCAATCTGCACTGTAGATCTTTTTGTCGATTTTCCTTTGCCATAGATCCTTAACAAACTTCATACAAGGCATACCAATCATTTATACATTTCCAGCTAATCATTGTCCTTCATTAAATAATGCTTTTATCCATCCCATGCGCACTGTCATAACTCGGTTGTAACTCGGTAAATACTAAACTTTACTCGATAGACATTTCGCCTTCATTAATCAATATCAATAACCTTAGGGTTTACTGACTAGGTTCCTTGCTTGGTTGCATAGTATAGTATTAACCTTACAATCAATAACATATGTAGGATATCAAAACAATCTAAACATCATGATCTCATCATTGTCTAACTTGGTAATAGTTGCCCATTGAATAACTTATTCCTCCCTTTATTCATCACATTCTTTCTATGTCTTTTACCGACATCTTAATTATCTTCTAATCAATCTTCTCAAGATATGACAACATCATACTAAATCAGATAATCAATTTCTTGACATCAATGACAAAATAATGTTATAAAGATAGTTATCATCCTTCTTCAGTTATATCAATAATCTTCAACAACCTTCTCAATATCCTTACTGAATATCAACAATCTTTCTTACTATAATGCCAACAATCTCCCCCTTTGGCATTGACGGAAAAACCAATAATTAAATGGTAATACCAACAAGAGATTCAAATTGATTTGGATTCAGATTGCTGTTAGACTTCTCCTGTTGTCCTTGATCTGTTAAAATCTTCTGAAGTCTTCTTCCTTTTCAATAGGCTTCTGAGCTGTTGACTTGCATTTAGTCTTCTTCATTTTTCAATCTACTCCCCTTGTCATTAGTCTTCTTTTATTTCCATCATTCAGGGCTTTATCATGTAGTCAACCATTTAGTCTTCTCCCCCTTTGACAACAATGCCAAAAAGTAAAAGAACTAAATCATGATTCCTTCCTCTGTGAAGTGATTTGCCTTGTTGTGTAACATCTCAGTCTTGGTCAGATCAGCTTGTCTCTAATCATAATTTCCTACACACCTTTAGGTGACCTCCTAAAGTGCATAAATCAACATCAATCCACACATAATATTCTATAGATTCATTGAATTGATTCTTTCACTGAACTCGGTCAGTGAGTAGAAGATAGGGGTAGGACCCCTAACTTGCTTCTAAGATACTCAAAAGTATCCCTTGGTAGTGGCTTTGTGAATATGTCTACTAATTTCTCCTTTGAACTGATATATTCCTGCACAACTTTCTTCTCTTGAACTTCTTCTCTGAGATAGTGATACTTTATAGATATATGCTTTGTCTTAGAGTGCATCACTGGATTCTTTGAAATGTTAATGGCACTAGTATTATCACATAATATAGTTACTGGCTCGGTAACTTGCTCATTTATACCTTCCAACAGTTGTTTGATCCATGCTATATTGGTACAATTCAATGCTACAGCAACATATTCAGCTTCTGTTGTAGATTGAGAAATACATCCTTATTTCTTGCTAAGACAACTTACTAGTATTTCTCCTAAAAAGAAAGCTCCACCACTTGTGCTTTTCTTGTCATCTATGTTGCCTGCCCAATCAGCATCAGTATAAACTTTTAAATCAAAATTATTTCTCTTTCTATATACTAAGCCATAATCTTTCGTGCCTCTCAGGTATTTGAAAATTCTCTTGATTGTTGTCATATGAGTTTCCTTAGGATCTACAAAGAATCTTGCTACAATACCTACTGCATGTGCTATATCCAGTCTACTATGCACAACATATTGCAATTTTCCAATCATAGATCAGTAAAGTGTCTCATTGATAGATGCAGATTCATCAGTCTTTGATAATTTACAGTTAGTAGTCATAGGATTACTTACTGGTTTAGAATCCTCCATTCCAAATTTCTTCAAGATTTCCTTTATGTACTTGGATTGAGTAATGAAAATCTCACCTTTCATTTGCAATATCTGTAAACCTATAAAATACTTTATTTCACCGATTAGTGACATCTCAAATTCTTTGCATATTTCATTTCCAAATTTCTTGCATAAGGAGTCATTACCACAAAATATAATGTCATCAACAAATATGGCTGAGATCAATATTTCATTGTCCTTATCTTTCTTCATGTACATATTGTTGTTTTCACTTGTCCTTATAAAATGAATCTTGATCAAATAAGAGTGCAATCTTTCATACCATGATCTAGGTGCTTGTTTCAGACCATATAAAGCTTTGTTCAATTTGCATACCTGATCTTTACTCTTGTCTTCAACAAATCCTTCAGGTTGTGCAATGAAAACTTCTTCTTCTAGTATACCATTCAAAAATGCAAATTTAACATCCATTTGATATACCTTGAAATTTTTGAAAGCAACATATGCCAACAATATTCTTACTCCCTCAAGTCTAGCCACAGGTGCAAAGGTTTCACCATAATCTATTCCTTCTTCTTGAGCATAACCTTTGCAAACTAGTCTTGCTTTATTGCGAATGACCTCACCTTTTTCATTTAGCTTATTCCTAAAAATCCACTTAGTACCGATTACATTTTTGTCCTTTGGTCTTGGGATTAGTGTCCATGTGTCATTCTTCTTGATTTGATCAATCTCTTCTGTCATAGCATTTACCCAATCTTCACTGTTAAATGCTTCTTTCACTATGCTCGGTTCAAATTCAGAAATCAGACATGTGTTATGTCTCAGTTTGTTTCTTGTCATCATTGGATCATCTTTATCTCCTATAATCTGACTTGATGCATGATGTCTTCTAACATATTTGGCTAATATAGGCTCGGTAGGTTCTGTATGATCTTCTTCATCACTCGGTAGCTGGACATTATCTTCATTTTCTTTAGCAGTATTCTCGGTAGTACTTCTCGGTTGAACATAAATAAATTCTTCATAATCTTCTGGTTCTTTGGAATTTCCTTCATCATTTCTTTCTGCAAATTCATCAATTTTCACATTTGCACTTTCCACTATTTTGCTAGATGATTTGATCAGACATTTAAATGCTTTACTTCTAGAAGAATATCCAAGAAATATTCCTTCTTCACTTTTCTGATCAAACTTTCCATTTCTGTCATCTTTGTGAACATAGCATCTAATTCCAAAGATTTTAAAGTAACTTACATTAGGTTTCTTGTCATACCAGATCTCATATGGTTTCTTCATAGTTCCTTTCTTCAGTTGAACTCAGTTTAGGGTGTAAACTGCAGTGCTGATTGCTTCTCTCCAAAATGTTTGAGGTACCCTCTTTTCTATCATCAAGGTTCTTGCACAATCCACAATTGATCTGTTTCTTCTCTCGGCTATCCCATTTTGCTAGGGTGTTCTCAGTGCAGATACTTGCCTCTTTATACCATGATCATTGCAATATAAGTTAAATTCATCAGAAGTGAATTCTCCTCCTCTATCAGATCTAAGACATTTCAGTTGTCTTCCTGTTTCATTTTCAACTCTTGCCTTGTACTATTTGAACATTTGAAAACCTTCTAATTTTTCTTTTAAAAACATAACTGACATCATCCTTGAGTAATCATCCACAAATAATATGAAATATTTATCACCATAATAACTTTGAACTTTCATAGGACCATAAAGATTAGTGTGTACTAGATCTAAAATTCCTTTAGAAGTGTAGGACTTACTTGTAAAGCTTGATCTTGTCATCTTACCCATCTAGCATCCTCGACACATAGCATTCTTAGGTTTTTCGAGACTCGGTAGACCTCTTACTCGGTGCTTCTTACTTATTTTGATCAGATTATCAAAATTTACATGACAAAACCTTTTATGCCATAACCAGGTATCATCTATCTTTTCATAAAGACACTTGTTCCAAGTTGAGTCAAGATGAAATGTATTACCTTTTGTTTGTGTCCCGGTAGTAGCTAACTTTCCATGCTTGTCATGAACTTTGACAATTCCTTTCTAAAATTATATTCGGTATCCTATATTGTTTAGTTGTGCTACACTCAACAAATTGTATTTCAATCCTTCAACCTAGTATACATCATCACATTTAGCATTGTCAAGAAGTGCTATAGATCCTTTACCTTTCACCGGACATGGTGTATCATTACCAAATCTTACATAGCCTCCATCATAGTCTTCTAATTTAGCAAACTTGTGTTTATCACCTGTCATATGATGTGAGCATCCACTGTCTATGATCCAAGAATCATTATTATTTATGTGATATATTAGGGCTTTTTCTTCATACCTTTCCTCATCAGATCCATCTTTAATAGCCACATAAACAACTTCCTCAGTATTAGTTTCATCAGATTTGTCATCATTGGATTCCTCATATGTTACTAGACATGTCTTTCTATCTCTCCTTCTGTAGTCTCGGTGTCCTCTGTATTGGTTATCTTTCTGCCTATTATCTCGGTATTCTCTCTTTTCACTAGATTCTTTGTCAAGGCAGTTAGAAGCCATATGTCCTATTTTATCACAATTGAAACATTTTAAAGGTAGCTTTCCTTTATACTTACCTTTTCCTCTTGGTAACCTTCTGGCTAATAATGCTTCAAATTCTTCTTGCTTCTTGATTTCCTCATACAGTCTATGCACTTTTTCCATGTTCATGCGAAATCTTTCACTTGCTCCATTGTGATCTCCTTCATAGTACTTACTCATTCTATCATTGTAATCATTAGATTCACCAATATGAAAAGAACTGAATGCAGACTCTACTTTATTTACCAAAGACCCACTGTTATCAAAATTATTTAACTCAAATGCATGTAGCTTACCAATAGTAGCATCCAAAGAAACTGGCATGTTAGGTACAAACCTCAATTCATTGATTGCAGAGACTCGAATAGCATAAGCTGGTAGAAGGGTTCTCAACAACTTACTTGTTATATCCTTTTCTTCAATAGTTCCACTTGCTCCTTTAATTTGATTGACAATCTACTTTAGTCTTGTACTGTATTGGGTTATGTTCTCACCTTCATTCATCCTCATGGATTCAAGTTGTCCTCTTAGACTATCTACTTTTTCTCTTTGAACATTTTCATCACCTCCATACACAGATGTGAGCTTAGTCCACATTGCTTTTGCATAATTGCAGCCTTCTAGATCATTAAACTCTGAGTCGGTCAATGTTGATGTTATTTCAATCATAGCTTGAATATGTTCTTGCTTTGCTTTAATCTCTTCCAAGGTCATAGGGTTGGTGCTCGGTGATATGTAATCATTCTCTAGATAATATGTTGCATATTCTCCAATTCCTGATAAATGTAGCTTCATCTTTTTCTGATATGTGGAGAAACTTGACTTGTTCAGCTTCGGTGCATCCCTTTTATACATCTTTGGATCTTTTCCTCAAGTACCTTTAAACTTTTTCTTCTGGAGTCCTTAGCTTTGATACCAATTGTTAGTTTTGATACTTGATGTAAAGTATAGATGCCAATAGCTAATAAGATGAGAGGGGGGGGGCTGAATCATACAAACTTAAACTTCCATAAATCAACAGATTCAACCTCGGTAACTTATACTTCAGCAACTTAACCAAAAACTATTAAACATGCAAACTTAAGAACACATAATCATAACAACACTCATAACACCAGATTTAATGTGGAAACCCAAATAGGGAAAAACCACTGTGGGATTTCAGACCCACTAAGAAATATACTCTTCTAGAGTATGCTCGGTTAAAAGCAAATCCTGTTAAAGATTACAAACACATTGCTAGATGTGACCCGATTAAGGAATTTCCCTCAAATCTGTTAGGATCTTCACTTTGTTAGAAGTGACCTTGTTAAAGGATTTCAAACACTCACTTAGAATGTTACCTTGCTAGAGGGTTTACATATAAGACTGTTAAGTCCACTCGGTTAAGAGATTTTCTGTCACTTACAAAATAACAATAATAAAATCTATTTGTAACTTCACATCTAAAATGCTAAAGCAAATTCTTATTTGCTCAAAACAATCTTGTCATAGGACTTATCTTGTCCCTCTACTAGGCTCTCTACTCTGTTATTCAAACAGGTCTTCAAGCTTCTGTGCTCGGTAATCACTATGTAGCATCCCTGTGCATACACTTGCCCGCATACATTGTTTATCAACAATTCCTTATTTATAAACAATTGCTAACTGCTAAATCTCCTTGATCACATTTCCCATTATCAATATTAGCCATCAGATCTTCAAAATTCACTAGGTTCAATGTATCCTTTTGATCTGAAAATGTTTTACCTTACCTCAGGACTTGCATTCCCTTCTTGGAACTTGCATAAGGTTATTGCAGTTCAATATGTGTTGTAGATCTTTCTGCCGATTTTCCTTCACCATAGATCCTTAACAAACTTCATACATGACATACCAATCATTTATACATTTCCAGCTAATCATTGTCCTTCATTAAGTAATGCTTTTATCCATCCCATGCGCACTGTCATAACTCGGTTGTAACTCGGTAAATACTAAACTTTACTTGGTAGACATTTTGCCTTCATTAACTGATATTGATAACCTTAGGGTTTACCGACTAGGTTCCTTAGGGTTTACCAACTAGGTTCCTTGCTCGGTTGCATAGTATAGTATTAACCTTACAATTAATAACATATGTAGGATATCAAAACAATCTAAACATCATGATCTCATCATTGTCTAACTCGGTAATAGTTGCCCATTGAATAACTTATTCCTCCCTTTATTCATCGCATTCTTTCTGTGTCTTTTACCGACATCTTAATTCTCTTCTAATCAATCTTCTCAAGATATGGCAACATCATACTGAATCAGATAATCAATTTCTTGACATCAATGACAAGATAATGTTATAAAGATAGTTATCATCCTTCTTCAGTTATATCAATAATCTTCAACAACCTTCTCAATATCCTTATTGAATATCAACAATCTTTCTTACTGTAATGCCAACATAAACATCTTTTGATATCTATGACTGGTCTTCAAGCATCTGACCGTACTTTTGAATATGCTTCAAATATTCCTCTGATTTGTAGGTATCTACATTGTAGATAATGTCTCTGACCACAATCTCCAGAGTGATGAATTTTTCCATTTGCTCGATTGTCTCTGTCATGTCAAGTACATCAAACTGAGCAATGTTAAGGGAAGCACTGAGAAGATTTTGGCACTCCACAATCCATTTATCCTTATCCTTAATTTGTCCATTCTGATCTTCAATTTCTGGAAAACCATGTTGTACTATTTCCTTACATTCATTGAGTATTCCTTTAATAACTTCAGCATCTGTATTGGCCATTGTCTTATCATGTAACAGAGTTCCTAGTTTGTTATAAATCCAGTTGTGAGATATTGCATTATCCATATTCTTTTGATAAACAACCCAGAAATCTTCAAGGAAACTCTACAATTTTGCAAATCTTTTAGTCAATAAAACAGAGGTTGTGTCATCCCTCACACTCTGCATTTTCCTTTTCAACTTTTTATTTTCCAGTTGCACTTCCTCACATTTCATTTTCCACTGAGACCCATCATGGATTTGTGGCACAGGCTGTCCTCCTCTTTTAGCAATTCTTCATATAATCCCTTGTATTGGTCTCTTTCTTTGATCACTTTGACCAATTGTGCTTTATTAAATTTTGAAATATCAATACCCATATCAGTAGTGACAATGGGATCCACTTCACCAACTTTCAATTTCATCATGTGACCAAAGGCTTTATCCACATCAATGATTTTTGGCCTCTTATTTGGAGGGTAAAGAGACCATAAAAGAAAAGCCTCTTCATTCTGGTCAAATCTAGAGCCGACATACACATCATTCACCCCTTGAATATCCAATTTAAAATCCTTGTTCTCAGAATGTAACATGCTATCAAAAATAAATGATGCATTCATGTCCCATCCTAGAAAGATGATGATGCCTACTTCACTAAGAAGTTGTCTTCCCCTTTGAGGTGTTATAGTGGTCAATTCTAAATTCATTTCTTCCTTTAGTTTCCCCAACAATTTTGATTCTTTTTCAGGGGTTATATTTAGGATAAAGTCTCTCAATTTTTTACCTTTGAAATTATATAAAAAGGATTTAAATTCTTTTGACTTAATAAAAACATCATCAGACACAAAGGCATAATACTCATCGTATCTTGCATCACTATGGATGTTCGGCCTGTCAACAATTTTCTCTTGCAAGTCTGGCTCTTCTGTGTTTGGTGGTTGATGCCTAGATATCGTCTCAACTTCTTATGACTCTCCTTCACTCTCTTCTTCTTCAGTTTCCATTTCTTGCAATCTCTTTTTCTTTTCTTCCAATTTCTTGTTTAATTCATCAATGACCATCTGAGCCTCTTCCTCCTCCATGTTTCTAAACATATCCTCTGCTTCCAAGTAAACATGAAGATAATCTCCTAGATTTTGACTTTTCTTGCAATTGTGAATATATCCTTCAGGGTCATAATTGACCCTAGCAGCATATTTGAACAAATGGTATTCTTCAACCAGTTTCCTATCAATGGCTTCATAAGCCTTTGTTGATACAATGGTAAAATCCCCAAAACTAAGAGTCCTAGGCAAGAAAGTCTTCTTATGCATATCTCCAAAATGTTTGGCATTCAAAACACTTAACTGTCTCACAATCTCCAGATAAGAAATTTTGTCTGGTACAAGTTTTGGCAACAAATATGGGGTTCCTTCGAAACCATAAATCTTGAAGCAAGTAAATTCCTTGTGAACAACCAATCACCCTAGTTGTGATTGACAATACCTCCTCTCATAAAAAAAAATAGGTCTCAGAAATCTTTTAACTTCAATGGAAATAGATCCTTCACACAGGACACTATATATTTGGTATAATGGCTTTACTATTAGCTTTTCAAACTTAATGTAGTTTGATTTCACATATCTTGAGTCCCAAACTGATATCCACATCTGCACTAGTTGTTCTTTACGTGCTCTATCCACTGTGTTCAATTTTAGACTCATTGTCCACATACCCTGAAATCTTCCATAAAATCAAATCAAATGCATTAACAATGAGTAAAACTTGAAAGTGGGATCCCTATTATCTCTAATGCTCAAGAAACCTTCATGTAATTTTTCTACAAGATAAGTAGCATAATCAAAGGGTCTTCGCTCATACATCTGTACATTTGTTGCTAGTACCAGCGACCCAATATTAGCTACATCAAGGCCCTCTAGACCTCCAACCTGTCCACATGACATATAGGTGGACTGCAAGTAGTGTCTGAAAATATCCATGTTGAATGGGGGACCATCCTCTTCTGTTAGAATGCCCTTCTCAACCCTGTGGAAAGCTAAGTTCCACCCTTTATAAATAGTATCCATTTTAGCAAATTCCTCCTCTAGTTCTTCAAATGACAAGGGTACATCAAGGTTAGGGTCTAAGCTAAAAACTTCATCTATGGTGCCATGGCTAAATATGATAAACACCTCACCATTTGGAAATTGAATGCATCTCTTCACATAATTTTAATTTTTGACCAATACTTCCATCAATTTGATATTTACGAAAACATTTGGAACAATTAGTTTACCTAAGTTGTCTATCCACGGGTTACAAATTGGTACTTCTCTGTCCTTTCTCAAAAAATGAAATAGGAAGAGTTCATAACCTCTCATCTTTGTCCACACATATCCAAACCCTTTAAACCTATCCTTAAGCTGGTCTTTTCTAGGCAAATATTGTTTCAACCTCCTTGATTTTGGGCTTGAGGACTGCAATTGATCAATGATATCTTGATTCAGTTTCCATGCAGGAGGGACTTCCGTTGTTTTGGATTTTTTAGACATGGATTCAGAGTCCTTAACACTCCTCTTTCTTCCTAATGAACTTCAAGGCTCCATGGTGCGTGAAGAACTGTGAGCAATAATTCTCACCTTGTGTGTTTTTTACTAAGATGCAACCTACATTTGGTTCTTAATTTGCCTCGTCTGAGCCATCAATCTACTCAATTGCACTCATTAAATACAGGTTGCTTTGGTTTCAATTTTAAATTGTATTTGTAATGGCTCATTGGTATATGCTTTCTCGATGAACTACTCCCTTGGTGCCATCAACAATATTTCATTCCTTAAGTCACTTTATTTTTTATCGGTGTGTGTCTTCCCGAGCCCTCCATCAGGTATCGGCATAACCTTGAACAGCCTTTGCTGATAGTTACTTTTTCTCTGATGAACCTCATGCTCTATTGTTTCCATCGTCCATCGGGATAGCTTGAAATGTTACATCTTGATCTCTTTAAGTTATGTCGATGACTAATGTTTCTCTTCCTATTGGTGTAAGTCTTACCGATAGCCTTATCGACTATCAGTAAAACAAAAATTCGCATGTTCTGATAGTGAAAGTCACACCGATGATGCTTTAGTGATTACTTAGTTGGTGTATATCCTCTCGATGTGTCTATCGGGTATCGGGATAACTCCTATCCCCTTTTAGCAATAGTTAATCACTTCCCAATGTCCTTTGGATTTTCTAGGGTGCTTTCTTCAGGGTAGGCTACATTGATGGTTTGATATGCTTATAAAATGTGCTCCCCTTAATGAAATACACATGTTATGATTTTTTACATATAAACTAAACAAAACCTCACACAAGCTCAACCTCTGAGATGTTACATAGATCTTGCCTCTTTGGCTAAATTTGTCAAAGTCAAATCCTTATCTTTACTCAGTGCCACCCCCTAATTGCCCAGCTGATGGTTGACTCTCTAGAGATAGATCTCATATGGATGGGAATTGATGTTGTAGGATTACTCCTGCACATGAAATTTCAGCAGTAACTATTCTCATGATAAAAATACTTGTTTAAAACATAAGCAAATAGTATCTCGATAGCATAAATAATTTGAAAAACTATGTGCTAACACTCTCTTCCATAAAATTTCACATTATGTTTCTTATTGTAATCTTGTTGTATCTTGCTCTAGAGAAGTAATCTTCAATTTGCAAGTCCATTGTATCTTGCCTTGGGGCAGTGTGCCTTAGCTTGCAAGTCCATTCAGAGAGTAGTGATATTTCTTAGCAGTGAGCCTAAAACAAACTTTGTAATACATGTTTTCATATAGTGCGAGTTGATCCTCACAATGGTTTTTCCTTTCTTGGGTCTTCCACATAAAAAATCTTAGTATTCTTGTATGGTGTCTGTTATGTTTATGTTCTTTACTTTTTCAAATATAATTTAATGGTTTAAAGGTTAGTGAATGGTTAAGTTTTAGTTAAGGTTGATTCACCCCCCAACCCTCCCCCCTCTTAGCATCTGGGTGTGTTCAATACAATAAACATCACAAATCATTACTAGTCATCCATTCTAAACCTTTTCCATTTGGACTTGACACTTGAAACTTTTAATCAATCTAAGTATCAGACATAATATACTGCTTTCATGAAAATCACCAACAAAGACTATTGCTAAGATATCCTACCACTTACATGCCTTAATGGATATATCTTTCCTATAATAGGCATAAATCTGATCTAAGGTTATCCTTTGACAAGAGGTGATGGTTGTTGATTTGTTTGGTTGGTCTTTTTATTGATTGATTTATCTTTTTGTCTTACCCTTATGCTTTCTTAAGGCCACATTGATCTTTTATATCTTATTGTTCTTAGAGAAGCATAAAATAGGGCATGGAAATTACTTTCAGATGTTGTTTCTATGGAATATTATTGTAATATTATGAAGGAAAATATTTACCTTGTGTGTTGAAATAGCTTCTGACATAACAATCATCCTTTTACATATAAGATCATTCAATATCTTTTGTGCACTAGGACTATCATGCTTTAAGTCTCACTTATTGACATATTTAGACAATGTTTTGTTATTAGTATGAATAGGGATACCCTTTTTTAATAGTCAAAAGTCCATGCAAAGGACATAAAAGTCATCTTGGCTCCCCATATCTTGGTGCATAATACGTATTTTATATATTAAGTTAAGGGTTTCCTTGTACATGTTTTTAGCATAAATATAATGGACAATATCAATCCATTCCATAAACCCATTTCATGCATAGAAATTCACACATCTCATCACTCATTTATAGTTTTTCTACCTGATATAGACCGACAAAATAAATTCTCCAATCTAATTTCTCCATTAGATAGTTCATAAAATTTTATTATACATACTAAATGAGCTCCCACATTCTATGATAAAAGTCATTTTATATATGTATAAATAAAAGAAAATAGACTCACTTGTGTCCATGCATTTTCTACAGTCACAAACATAGGTCAACACCCATAGCATCATAACATAACCATATAGATCATTACATATTTAGTAAAAACATAAGCATGTAGGCATACCATCATCATTTGTAAATCACATTAGTAACTGCATTATAAAATTATCATTTCATAATCATATTTGTAACATTAAAACATCAAAATATAAATCATGTTATATCCATCATAAACATTTATTGTACATTATCTATTTATCCATATGCATATATCATCATCATATAATCATAAAAATAAACATCATCCATCATATGAATGCATACATAGCATCATACATCAGAGAGGGTGAATCTTAAACATCTTACAACATGCATCTATGCCATCAAAATATAAAAAAAAAATAGTGTTATGATACATAGTCATAATGTCTATACATGGTCTAGCCATACAAATAAATATACACGACTAGAGACAAAATTATACATAGTATACATTAAAATGACACATATGTATATGTCTACTTCATTGAGATACCAACCTCTGAAGGACAAGGGGATGGTGAGAGGGACTCTATACGTGTTTGTGGTAGAATTTCTTGTGCCCATGTTGACACTACTATTGGCTATGATGGTGGAGCACCCATAAGTCACTAACTCACTAATCTTTGTGATCATGATGTGACCAAATAAATTTGGGCAAAAAACTGAGTACCCACCTCTCAACAAAAACCTCTCTTATACAAATTCTTGTAGTATAGATCCTCCTACATTGAATGGGTGATATTCACATGGCTTTCCCTCTCAACACCTTCAATATCTAAGGTTTGTTGTATCTCCGACTCTATCCTTTGTCATAGGATAAGCTTTGCATCTTTATCAATATCCTCTGGATTGTTTGAGTCCAAAAACCATCTCACTTTGTTGGTAATCTATTTAGCTCTTATTGATCCTTATCTCTATTTATGATGGCCTTGCCTCTATGTTGAATAGCTTGTTCTCACTTTGATAGGGATATACCAAGTGTCACTTGTAGTCCCTCCATCCCCATATTCTTTCCTTTATCACCTACTATCATCCATCCCCATATTCATGCTTGTTTCCTATCATACCCACCCTCATGCAACCCTCCATCATCCCTACCCTCTTGCTATCCTCCATTATCCTCCTCTCCCACTAAATTTATCTCTACATCCTCTTCCTTCCCATACCCCCCACCACCATCCTTACCACCATCTCGACTACCCTTCCCTCTTGCTTCTACCTCCTCAACCATTATGTTTACTCTATCTGCCTCATCACCTCCCTCCTACTATCATCTCAACCCTACCCCACTAGGTTTATGAGTAGTCCACTATGTGTCATACTCTACAATAGTGTCATTTTTTTTCAAATCCAACCTCAAGTCCCACTGCATTGGTGTAAGCATCTCAAAGTTTTCTATAGATAAATTTGGTGATAGTATAGCTCCCTAATCTAATGCCTCCCTATGCATGCGTGCAATAATTGTTTGCCCTATATGGGGCCCATGTACCAAACCAAACATCGTATCACATGCTTTGGCATGTACCTCTTGAATATGTGTGTTTTAATTCAAATAAAAAATTGAGCCTATTGGTATTAGGGAAAATTCTCATCATCACTGAGGCCCCACAATGGCCTCCAAGTCATTGTATCAAGATAATCTTTGGGTAATCACACATTGATACATATAAGGAAATCAAACCTCTTTGACTCTCTAATCTACTGACTAAGTCACACTTATGTCCTCCCACACTCATGCATATGAAGCAATGTAACATGTTGGGATATCTCTATATGCGTAGACAACTTAGTGCATATCACGATAGAGGTGTGCAAATACAAATGAAATCCATGCATAAAGAACTTTGTCATTGACCATCTGATCCAATACCCTCCCCCAACCAATCAAGAATCCCCTCAATCTCCTGTCAAGTGCCACAATGTCCCCAATCACCCTAGCCAACACCATTGGCAATGCATCAAACCTAGCCACTGCTTGTCACAAATCTATCACTTATCCTCTATTCCTAGGTCATTGGTCATGAAAAATTGAATAAGTGCACTCTCTCCTAAATTAGTATTGTAAAATTTTAACTAAACCTACAAAAGATAGTATGATCTAGCTAGAAAAAAGAACAGAACTTGCAAATAGAAGGAAATAGAGAGAGAAGACTATGAAAAACTATTCATTATTTTACAAAATAAAAAACATGTGCAAAGGCATAAAATAGAGGGAAAAAATAGTAATAAAATTGTCAACCTCATCAGCTTATAATAAAATAAGAAACAATGGTTTTAAAATTACGAGAATAAAGAAACAATGAACATCCATATGTAAAGAGAAGGAAGCTTTGCAAAACAAGGAAAAAGAAGTAAACGTGTGCTAACACGTATCATATAGTACTTTCTCTCTATGAATAGGAATTCAAAGGATCTTCTAGGCATCCTCCAAAGTGATAGTGATCTTTCTAGTGATTAGATGACATGAGTTGTGCTCACTATGCTACTGCTTAACCAGTGTTTTCATCATTACAAGATTTTACCTAATCTCAAGGATATATGTGATGTGTCATAAGCCACTAGCACCAAAAAAATCTCACTTGACCTCCATAAGATTGGTCCTCAATGATTCTGTCACAAGGTGTCATTCTTGAGACATGAGGTAATCTAAGACATCCTACAAACAATGTGCAAAATCATCAAACACCTTAACCTTCAAAATCATCTAAGCTTACTAAAAAACAAGAGAACTATTTCCCTAATCAGTTGCACAATTTTTTAATTTTGCCACATTTTCCATTATTAGCTCTACATTTTATCAATTATGCCACATATTTCATGAATTGTCTAATGATTTTTAATTGTATTTTTTTATCCTTCATTTATGCCAGTGTACTTATCAATTGCATAATTTTTCAGTAACATAGTCATTTCATTTATGTAGCAACACGTCAAATATGCCATGTCACACATTGATTACATAGTTGTGTGTCATTTGCACAATTTAACTTAAACATGTGCTTTCACACTGAAGTAGTCACCAGCTAGGAGGGACCTCAAAGAGATCAATCCAGACCGGTCAGAAAGAGTAAACACAATGGAAAGACAAGGAAATGATGGGGGCAATGCAAAACAGATTGAATTATATCATGAAAATTGATTACAACCAACCAGTAGCAACCGGGTTACAATAACCAGCTCACAAGCCTGCTAAAACATACTCAAAATATAGAACAGGTCACAACCAGGACCTTAAATCTTAAGATCTATCTTCTATGCTTTGTCTAACTTCTCTGTTACATTCTAATTCTCTATTACAATGATTTATACAATCCAAGGGGATCCGATCAGCCCAAAAAGGTATCAAAACCTGAAGAACAAGACCTAATGTGTAAAACTAATAAGGTTGGCCTCCGCCAAATAAATTCCTCTGAAAAATCCAAAGGATAAAGTATAGATCACAGGGAAAGGTCGGCCACACACAAAGGAACATCAGAATCAATGCTCAGGGCTCTCCAAGCTATGCAAAGGATCTGATAGATCACCAATGCAAATAGGTCCAAGCAACAAGTAATAGAAAACTATCTCAAAAACTGATAGCGGTAACTTGTCAAAAAATGATCCAAATGCTCCATGCTTTGGGAATAAGGAAGATGATCAAGTATTCAAGAGAAATCCAAATCCACAACTTCCGGTGAGCCAAATCTAGGACACACAAAAAGAAATGTTGAAACTACAAACATAAAGGAAATATTTTTGGTTGATGCAAGATTGCTATGAACTAGGGATTCTCCTACATCAGACATCCAGGATTGTTGAAAAAGTGAGTCTCTCATTTTGTTGGGGTTAGAGGAAAACCAAGGTGGTCTACCTCTACCTGAGAAATCTAAGATGAATCTTCAACTGGTCTATCCTTCCACTTCACAAGATACTCCTTATACTGACTGCTCTGGGTACTATGCCCAATCCTACTGTCCAAAATGTCTTCAATCTGATCTGGTTCTTTTCGGGACAACTGTTTCTCCAAGTCTGTAATACGGTCCTCACTGAATTCTAGTTCATGATACTAATGAATAACTGCAATGTTAAACACATGTGAAATAATCAGACTATCTAGTAACTCCACTTCATATGCATTTCTAGAACTGAACTTTCTCAAAATCTTGCAAGGTCCAAACTTTCTCATCTGCAACTTGTTATAAGTTCCAACCGAGAATATTTCTTTTCTCAGATACACCATCACTTCATCGCCAACTTCAAACTACTTATGTCTTCTCTTCTCATCTACCTTCTCCTTATACTTGTTGTTCATGTCCTCCAAATGTTGCTTAACTTGAATATGTAAGTCCTTCATGTGATCTGCAAATTCTTCTACTTCTAAACTTCTCTATTCTTCACTACTAATATATCTTAATTCGGATATACCTCTAGGGTGTGCTCCGATAACAATCTCAAAAGGTGTTCTTCTGGTACTCCTGTTTACAAAATTATTGTAGGCAAACTCTGCTTGTGCAAGAATCAAATCCCAACTTCTAGTTCTGTCTCCAAATAAACATCTCTACAAAGTTCCCAATCTCCGATTAACTACTTCTATCTGTCCATCAGTCTGTGGGTGAAAAGTAGAACTGAACTTCAAATATGTCTTCATTTTCTTCCAAAGTGTTCTCCAAAAATAGCCAACAAGCTTAGTGTCTTTGTCTGAAACTATGCTCTTAGGTAATCCATGCAATCTCACTACTTCCTTGAAAAATAGGTCTGCTACATGTAATGCATTTGATGTCTTCTTACAAGGTATGAAATGAGTCATCTTCGAGAATCTATCCACTACCACAAATATAGAATCATTCCCTCTCCACGTGTTAGGAAATCCAAGTATGAAATCCATGCTTATATCCTCCCAAGGTCTTACCGGTACTGTCAAAGGTTTATACAATCCCACATTATGACTACTACCCTTTGCAACTTGACAAACTCTACAACTTTGCACATATTTCCTAACATCCTTATGAATCTGGGGCCAAAAATAATGCTCACTCACCAATTCTATTGTTTTGTCAACACCAAAATGTCTAGCTAATCCTCAACTATGTTTCTCCTTTATCAGATTCTCCCTCACAGAACTCTTAAGTATGCACAACTGTATTCCTCTGAATAACATCCCATCCTAAATGAAGTAATCCAACCACTTGCTTCTATCTACCGTAACCAGTTCTATACATGCTCTCCAAGGTTATGCAAAATCTAGGTCATCATCATACAAGGTCTTAAATTCCTCAAATCCTAATACTGTTACTCTCATCTATGTCAACAAATTCATTCTCCTACTCAATTGCTTCAACACAAAGGTGTAACTCAACAAAAATTCTACCCATCTCATATGTCTCTGATTCAACTTACTCAGATTGTTCAAATACTGCAAAGCTTGATCATTTGTATACAACACAAAATCCTTAGGCAACAGGTAATGTCTCCACTTCTTCAAGGCTTGAACTATGGCATAAAATTCTTGATCATACATTGAATATCTCCTCTGGGCACCATTCAATTTCTCACTAAAATAAGCTACTTCTCTCCTTTCCTAACTCAAGACTGCTCCTATTGTTGTTCCACTTGCATCACAACCCACTTGAAATAATTTATTGAAATCCGGTAAAGCTAACACAGGCTTCTCAGTCACTTTCCACTTCAACAATTCAACAATTTTGTTTTCTCTAGTGGTCCACTTGAATTCCTTTCGATCTCCCCTCATTGTCATAGTCATAGGGTTGCAAACTGAACTGAAATTTATGATGAACTTTCGGTAGAAACTAGCCAATCCATGAAATGATCTTACCTCTCCAATACTTTTTAGTGTAGGACACTCAACAATTGTGTTTACTTTCTCAGGGTCCATCTTCAAACCATCCGCAGATATCACAAATTCCAAATAGACTAATTCTTCCTTCATGAAAGTACACTTGTTAAGATTTATTAGCAACTTTTCTTCCCTCAACCTCTACAAAACTTGTCTCAAATGCAGCAAATGCTCCTCTTTTGTCTTACTGAAAATCAGAATGTCATCCAAATATACAATAACAAACTTACCCAATAATCTCTTCAATACCTCATTCATCAGCCTCATGAAAGTACTCAATGCATTAGTTAACCCAAAAGGCATCACCAACCATTCATACAGTCCTTCATTTGTCTTGAATGTTGTCTTCCATACATCTCCTTCTCTGATCTTGATCTGATGATATCCACTCCTCAAGTCTATCTTTGTAAAGTATTTGGCTCCGCTCAAATAGTCCATTATGTCATTTATCCTAGGTAAAGGAAACCGATTTTTCACTTTGATCTTGTTTATTGCTCTGTAATCGGTACACATCCTCCATTATCCATTCTTCTTAGGTGCTAATAATGTTGGTACTGCACAAGGGCTCAGACTTTCTCTGATCAAACCTTTATTCAACAACTCCTACACTTGTCTATTCAACTCTTCATTCTTTGTCGATGGCATCTGGTGTGCAACTTTGTTAGGAAAACTATCTCCTGGAACCAGGTCCATGCAATGACTGATACTTCTCATAGGTAGAAATCCATCAAGCACATTATCTAAAATGATGTCTTCATATTCTGTCAGCAAATCTTTTATCTCTTCCAATTATTCTTCTTCATGATCTGGATTCTCAGTCTTCTTAGGAACTAAGGCAAAACACGCATTCTCATGTCTCAATCCATCTAGGAATTTCCTTCCATCCACCAAATAGATTCTAGCATTCATACAAACTTCACTCTTCAAAGGCTCCTCCAAGACCAACAAGGTTTTCTTCATCCCACTGGCCACAATAGTGTATGTATTTTTCCTCCCATCATGTATTGTCTATCTATCAAATTGCCAAGGTCTACCTAGCAAAAGGTGACAAATATCCATAGCCATAATATCACACAAGACTTCATCATGATAAATCCCAATTTTCAATTTCACCAAACATTTCTCACTTACTAACAACTTATGTTCATCCTGAATCCATGTTATCTGATCAGGCTTAGGGTGTTTCAATATTTCCAAATTCAACTTATTTACCATCTCTTATGAAATAAGATTATCTGAACTACCACTATCAATGACAACTTTATAGCACCTAATAAGTACCTTACATCTTGTCTTGAACAAATTCTTCCTCTACAAGGGCTCTCCATCTCTCTCGGTATGACACAAAGATCTCCTCATCATCAATAGTTCAACATGTTCCAGTTTGTTATCTGATTTGGTGGGGTTTTCTTCCACCACTGATGTTCTTCTGTTAGTCTCTGTCTTCTTACACTCAAAAGCACGATGTTCATCTCCTCCACACTTATAGAAAGTTCATCTAAACACTCTCTTGTCTTGTCTTTTGTCATCTCTTCCAAAATTCTCATTCTGGTAGTCATCTAGTTCTCTCCTCCGGTAGAAATTTATATCATCTTTTCGGTATGAATTACCTTCTTTTCTCACTTCTTTGTCCTTGTTCTGATTCGTATAGGTTCCTCTTCCTCAAACTAAGTTCATCTTGTATAGACACCTACAATCCATTCAAATATCTTGCAAGTTGTTCAAATTCATCATCAACATGTCTAGATCCGATATTCAACTTGTAAAATGCTTCGGTGTACTCCTTCACACTAGATTCCTTCTATCTCGAATTCTGCAACTTCTAGAATAGATTCACTAAGTGATAATCAGTTGGCATAAATTTTGATTTAAACTTACCAACCATCTGATCCCATGTCTTAATATTCTCTTTATTAGACAATTCAGATAACCAGAAGACAATTGAGACGGGGGGTGAATCAGTTGTCACAGATTACAGAAACCATTAGCAATTTAAACTTTAATATCAGAACCCAAAACATTAATACTGGAATAGAAGTTAAACCAATTAAGCATAAACAATAATCACATAATAAATTCCATCCACATAACACCAAGATTTGCACGTGAAAAACCCATTAAAGGGAAAAACCATAGTGGGAAACCTACCCACAGTCAAATAATACTTTTGCAGTAAGTATGTGAATTACAATTGAGGGGCATGCACTTGCGGGAAGGCCAACAACCTAGAGCACACTGCTCATCACAAAAGGAGCCTCACTGACTACATATAAATCCAGACTACAATCCGAAGAAGTGTTGAACTGCAAAAGATAGCATCTCCTATGCCTGAGTACAGTTCCAGTTAAGCTCAATACCAGAAGACTAAATCCTCTTACATAAACCCAATTTGATCTCCAATGATCAACCAACTCTTCTGCCTGAATGATATTACATTATTTGCACATTACATTCCTTGACCATGACCTCTTACATTTACCATGATGATCTACAATGAGATCTTACATCTATTTTTACAAACCCTCGACCATAAACAATCAGGTTGGCCACCAGATAATAAACCAATTACATAATTACAAACAATGTCAGTCTTAGACCAATCAAATAATATCAACACATAAGACATCCTGAAAATACATCATTAGGTCCTATCCACGTGTTACATTCAAGTTGGTCCATAACCTAGATCAGTCGGGACCAAGTATAAGTCCACATGCTTCAGCAATGATCTCCATCTGCCAAGTCTTGAACATGATCACCAACAGCATCCTAAAACTCTATCAGAAGCTATACCAACACCACTTATGCAATAAATCAAATATCTCCATCAAAATCTTTGTCGGTGAAACCCTCGCTGGAACCAGAAATCAATCTTCTAAGCAAGCAGGATAGCATCTGATCTTCAGACCAAAACCAACTGACCAAATATGAGTATAAGTATTATGAACAAGCCAATTCCATCACCAAACTATACCAAAGCCTACAGGATCATATCAAATCCAAGTTAACCAAAAACCACTCAACCTACCGAGACCAGAAGGGTGCTGGTAAAGCATCCAAACAGCTAGTGTTGGCACCAATGACAAAACATCAATGCAACACATAATCAATTCCACCAAATGGCCAACAATCTCCCCCTTTGGAATTAATGACAACACTAGATTTTAAAAACATCTAAGTACCATGAAATGTCAAACAAGTCTCCCCCTATGGAAGACAGCCAACAAATTCCCACATATAGCTCTGAATTTATCTCCTTATCATTATCTCTCCCCCTTTCTTTTTCTTTTTCACAGCAATATCACTCCCCCTTTGACATCAATGCCAGAAATCTGCCAGAAATATCAAAGCAAAAACAAAAGCCTTTGAATCACAAAGCTTACTACTCCCCTTGAGTAGTAGCATCCCACATCAGTGTCGGAATGAATAATATCTTTGATAGTGCATGTTAGACTGATGCCAAACCACAACAATCAAGTCTCTACCGGAGGGGCAGAAACTCCCAATCTGTCTCTTAGGTACTCAAATGATTCCTTGGATAAAGGTTTAGTGAAAATGTCTACAATATGCTCTTTAGTGTTCACATAAACCAGTCTAACTTCATTTTCTTCCACCTTCTCCTTCAAAAAGTTATACTTGATAGATATGTAATTTTTTTTAGAATGAAATATTGGATTCTTTGATATATCAATAGCAGCAGAGTTATCACAGTGAATAACTACCGGTGCATCACAATCCACCTTTATATCCTTCAACATTTGCTTCATCCATAAAACTTGTGTACAGTTAGTAGCAACAACAAGATACTCAGCTTCAGCAGAAGATAAAGAAGTACATGATTGTTTCTTGCTGATCCATGAAACCAACTTCTTTCCAAGAAAGAAAGCTCCACCAGAAGTACTTTTCCGATCATCAACATCTCCAGCCCAATCAACATCTGTATATGCACATAAAGTAAAGTTATCATCCTTAGAGTACCATAAGCCATATTTTGATGCACCTTGCAAGTATCTAGAAATCCTTTTCACCACCATCTCATGATTTTCTCTAGGATCACTCTGAAATCTTGAAACAATACAAACAACATTCATAATGTTAGACCTAGTCTGAGTCAAATACAACAGACCTCCAAGCATAGATGTGTATCTTGTAGGATTTATCAATGTAGAAACATATTTTCTTGTCAATTTCTCACTTGTAATCATAGGAGTACTTACCGGTTTAGAATCTCCCATACCAAATTTCTTCAACAATTCCTTAGCATATTTAGTTTGACAAATGAAAATACCTTTGTCAGTCTGAGTAATCTGCAAACCTAAGAAAAATTTCATCTCACCAATCATAGACATCTCACACTCTTTCTCCATATTCTTAGAAAATTCTATGCATAACTTATCTTCACCTCCAAAAATAATGTCATCAACAAATACTTCAATAATCAGTATATCATCATCAGTGATTTTATAGTATAAATTACTGTCAACATTGCCCTTAGTAAAACCAAGCTTCAAAAGATATTTATCCAACCTTGCATACCAAGCTCTAGGTGCTTGTTTCAATCCATATAAAGCTTTCCTTAACCTGCAAACCATATCTGTATCATTTGATAGTGAAAAACCATCAGGTTTCTCAATATAAACTTCCTTATCAAGATCCTCATTCAAAAATGCATATTTAACATCCATCTGATAAATTTTGTAGTTTTTATAAGCAACATAAGTAGGAAATAATCTTGCAGCTTCAATCGTAGCTACAGGTGCAAAAGTTTCTCCATAATCAATTCCTTCCTTCTGAGAATATCCTTTGCAAACCAATCTAGCCTTATTCCTTATAACTTGACCATCCTTGTTCAATATTTTCCTAAAAACCCATTTAGTTCCAATAACATTTTTATTTTTAGGTCGGGGAACCAAGGTCCATGTGTTATTTTTCTCAAACTGATCTAGTTCTTCTTCCATAGCTTTCAACCAATATTCATCTTTACATGCCTCAATTACTGATATCGGTTCAACTTGTGAAATTAAACATACCTCATTAGTTGTCTGTCTTCTTCTTGTCATCACTCTATTGCTCTTATCCCCAATGATTTGATATTCTGAATGATTCAATCTCAAATATCTAGGAGTCTTGTAACTTTCTATTCCTCTTCCCTGTTCTTCAGTTACTGTATAATTCTCTGATGTTGCCGGAGTAAGTGGTTCAACTCTCTGTTCTGGTAAAGGTGCTACTGGTTCAGATAAAATCATTTCCACTGTCGGTTCCTTCTCATAAACTCTGATTTGACTTTTGTTCAGCTCATCTACTTTGACATTATCACTTTCCATAATTCTCTCCAATCTCTTGTTATAACATCTATATTCTTTTCTTTCATTAGAATAACCAAAAAATATGCCTTCATCACATCTAGGATCAAATTTCCCAATAATATCATCTCTCCTGGTATAAAATTTACTACCAAAAATTCTAAAATACTTTATTGTAGGTGTATTGCCAAACCATAATTCATAAGGTGTCTTACTGGTTTCTCCTTTGATATGTACTATGTTGAATGTATAAACCACTGTACTCGCTACTTCTCTCTTGTAGATATGAGGTAGACTAGCTTTCATCATCATTGTTCTAGCAACATCCAAGATAGTTATGTTCTTCCTTTCCACAACTCCATTCTGTTGAGGTGTCTGGGGAGCAGAAAATTGTCTTCTTATACCATGCTTGTCGCAAAAGTTATTAAACTCACTAGATGTGAATTCTCCACCATGATTTGATCTCAAACATTTAATCTTCAATCCTATCTCAGTTTCCACTTTAGCCTTAAATATTTTAAACTTTTCAAATGCTTCAGATTTTTCTCTTAGAAAAGTAACCCACATCGTTCTAGAATAATCATCAATGATTATCATGAAATATCTATCACCTTGAAAAAAATTTAACTCTAGCAAGGCCACACAAATCAATATGAATAAGATCAAGAACATCATTTGATTTATCTAGTATACTTCTAAAAGAGGTTCTAACTTGTTTACCCATTTGACATTCTTTACATACCGGATTATAAGGCTTCATAATGTTAGGTATATCCCTAATTGCCTTAGTTGAACTGGTCTTCACAATGCAATCAAAATTCACATGACATAGCCTTTTATGCCATAGCCAACTCTCATCAATTTGTGTAATCAAACATGTCTTCTCACTAGAGTTCAAATGAAATATATTAACTTTTGTCTATGTACTGGTTGCAATCTCCAAGCCAGATCTGTTAATGATTTTGCATTTCCCAGCCTTGAACTATAATTGAAATCCCTTATCTTCAAACCTTCAACATAATAAACATTGTCAATATTTTTCTTACCATCCAATGATATAGTTCATTTTTGTACATGCTTTGTCATCACCAAATCTAACTAGACCACCATCAAATTCTTGCAAAGATAGAAAATTCCCTTTCTCTCCAATCATATGATGTGAACAACCACTGTCAATTACCCATTCATCCTTGTCTTCAATTTTAGCAGCAAGTGCCTTCTCCTCAAGTACATTCTCTTCCAATGCCAGATCATCTTCCTTGATAGCCAAGAACACCCATTCCTTCCCATTTCCGAATCCACTAGTAGGATCTTTTGTTGGTTCATCATCTAAATCAGTAATGCCTTCCTCATCTACTATGTAGCATGATTTGTCTCTGTTTTTCTTGTATTTATACTTGTTTTGACATCCGGGTTTAGACTTAAATTATCTTCTAACTCTTTCTTCAAATCTTGAATTTCTTTCAGGACATCTAGATGCAAAATGACCAATCTTATTACATGCAAAACATTTAAAAGGTACTTTTCCTTCATACTTACTTCCTACTGGTCCTTTCGGTACTCTTCTAGCAAATAGTGCTTCAAGTTGCTCAAACTTATCATCTTTTGTCTTCATATCTTCCAATTCCTTTGCATATAAATCTTTCCAGTCTTGTTTACTAGTTGCAGATGTAGATACATGAAAAGAAGGTTCAGTCTTCATAGCTCTAGAAGGTCCAAATTCCTCAAGCTCAAAAGCAGATAGTTTTCCAACTAAAGTATCTTCATTGACAGATGTATTAGCCATTTTTTTCAACTCATTAATAGCAGTAGCCTTCATTTTGGAAGTTGGTGATAGGGCTCTCAAGACTTTAGAAATAATTTCATCTTCGCTTAGAGTTCCACCACAACATTGAATTCCCATAACAATCTCATTTACCCTTTCCATGAATGTAGTAATCCTTTCATCTTCTTTCATCTTCAGATTTTCATATCTCACCCGGTAACCATCAAGTTTAGCAATATTCACTATAGGGTCACCTTCATTAAGATTCTCCAACTTATCCCATATAGCCTTTCTAGATGATTTGTCGGTCAATCCCATTATTTTCTAATCAGAAAGTGCACACAAGAGGGCTTCTCTTGCTCTACAACCATTCTCAAGCTCCTTGTCTAGGTTTTCTGAAGGAGGATTGTCAGATCCCAGATTATAGGGTGTGAACCCATTTTGTGTGATCTCCCAAATCTCCTTGCCAAGAAATCTTAGATGAGTCTCCATCTGAATCTTCCATACTATTTAATTTGTTCCATCAAGCCTCAAAATATCCCTTCGAAAGATAGCTCCAGAAGAACTGGATGAACTTGAATTGTTAGTCACCATAGGATCTTCCTCAAGCGATTAAGCTTTTTGTAGAGAGGACCAAAACTCTGATACCAATTGTTAAACAATTCAAATAACCCAAAGACAACTTGAAGGGGGGGGTGAATCAGTTGTCACAGATTATAGGAGCCATTAGCAATTTAAACTTTAATACCAGAATAGAAGTTAAACCAATTATGCATAAAAAATAATCACAGAATAAAAGCCATCCACATAACACCAAGATTTGTACGTGAAAAACCAGGTAAAGGGAAAAACAACGGTGGGAAGCCCACCCACAGTTAGATAATATTTCTACAGTAAGTATGTGAATTATAGTTGAGGAGCCAACACTTGCACGAAGCCCAATAGCCTAGAGCGCACTGCACATCACAAAAGGAGCCTCACTAACTACATATAAATCCAGACTACAATCCGGAGAAGTGTTGAACTGCAAAAGATAACATCTCCTATGCCTGAGTACAATTCTGGTTAAGCTCAATACCGGAGGAATAAATTCTCTTACATAAACCTAATTTGATCTCCAATGATTGACCAACTCCTCTGCCTGAATGATATTACATTATTCGCACATTACATTCCTTGACCATGACCTCTTACATTAACCATGATTATCTACAATGAGATCTTACATCTATTTATACAAACCCTCAACCATAAACAATCAGGTCAGCCACCAGATAATAAACCAATTACATAATTACAAATCATGTCGGCCTTAGACTAAACAAATAATATCAACACATAAGACATCCTGGAAATACATCATTAGGTCCTATCCACATGTTACATTAAAGTCGGTCCATAATCTAGATCAATCGGGACCAAGTATAGGTCCACATGCTTTAGCAATGATCTTCATCCACCAAGTCTCAAACATGATCACCAACAGCATTCTAAAACTCCATCAGAAGTTGTACCAACACCACTTATACAATTCATCAAATATCTCCATCAAAATCTCTATCGGTGAAACCCTCGCTAGAACCCGAAACCAATCTTCTAAACAAGCAGGACAGCATCTGATCTTCAAACCAAAACCAACTGACCAAATATGAGTATAAGTATCATGAACAAGCCAATTTCATCACCAGAATATACCGGAGCCTACCAGATCATGCTGGATCCAAGTTAACCAAAAACCACTCAACCTATCAGGACCAGAAGGGTACCAGTATAGCATCCAAACAGATAGTGTTGGCATCAATGACAAAACATCAATGCAACACACTCAATTCCACCAAATGGCCAACACTCTTTACCTATTCGTTGTCTATCAACCTAAAAATGCTCCCACCAAAGAGATGCATGACCTTTCAACTGGGTACAGGCATATTTCACCTTCCTTTCTTTTGCAGTGTTTTCAAAATTAAAATATTTCTCCATCTTTGAGATCCAATCTATCAATTCATTTGAATCCAACTTTCCATCATATTCTAGTGGGGTAAAATGAGGTTTAGTATTCACCCTACTCAAAACCCTCAAAAACCTTTCCTCATCCAGATCAACCTTCGGTGGGTTTACTTGTTCTATCGGGGCTTCTTCTTCTTCATCTTCGCTTACATATTTAATGTGTCGACCTCTTCTCTGGGTTATCTTCACGACTTCCAACCGGGCTGCTATTCCTCGCAACATTTCCATCACAACAGGGTCTGCATTCCCATGCGCTTCACCATTCCTAGTTCCTCTTCATGCCATCTTTATGCCAATCCTCTGCAGATGTAGGTCGGATCCACAATCTACCACCCTACAACAAAATTCTCAAGACAACGCAATCTCTGGAACGAAAGCTCGCTTTGAAACCACTTGAAGCAGTCACTGGCTAGGAGGGACCTCAAAGAGATCAATCCAGACCGATCAGCAAGAGTAAACACCACGAAAAAACAAGGACATGAAGGGGGAAATGCAGAACAAATTGAATTATATCATGAAAGCTGATTACAACCAACCAGGTTACAGTAATTGGCTCACAGGTCTGCTAAAACATACTCAAAATACAGAACATGTCACAACCGAGACCTCAAATCTTAAGATCTATCTTCTATGATCTATCTAACTTCTCTGCTGCATTCTAATACTCTATTACAATGATTTATATTATCCAAGGGGATCTGGTCAGCCCAAAAAGGGATCAAAACCCGAAGAACAAGACCTAACATGTAAAACCAATAAGGTCGGCCTCCACCAAAGAAATTCCTCTGGAAATCCTAAGGATGAAGTGTAGATCATGGGGAAAGGTCAACTACATGCCAAGGAACATCGAAACCAATGCTCAGGGCTCCGCAAGATACATAAAGGATCCGGTAGATCACCAATGTCAATTATAACCGGTAATGATGTTGTAATGATCCAGGCAACTGGTAACACAAAACTGTCTTGGAAACCGGTAGCGATAACTTGCTGAAAAATGATCCAAATGCTCCATGGTTTGGGAATAAGAAAGATGATCAAGTCTTCAAGAAAAATCCAATGTTGGCACTTGTATGAATATTGCATTGATGAACTTCTATGTTGTCATTGATGTCAATTATAACCAGTAATGATGTTGTAATAATGTTGTTTTGCAACCGGTAGGAGAGCTTGTGAACGAAACCAATATTACTAGAGAAGAAGTGAGTTTGACCGGTAAACCCTACCTGTTGATATGCTAAACCCTAACCGATGAAGTTTGGTGAATCGGTTGTATTGGTTTATGATCAAATGATGAGCAGTAATGATTATGCCATGTATGCATGTTGTATGAGATGAAGTTTCAAATGGTTTTTGGCATGTAGAGATAATGGTTTTAATCTTGGGAATGAGCAAGTTCATTGCATTTAATGGAAACCATGTGATGAGTTACAAAGATTGATGAAGTGGTGATCAAGGAGTGGTCGAGGTTGTCTTGAATGATGTGCAGTGATTGCTATGTAATCGAACAGTCATACTTGAACTGATTTGTTTGTAATCTCTATGAGATATTAGGTTTGTGATGTGTTACTGACCTATTGTTTTGTTTATAAGGTCAATGAATTGTTTTGTTGTAGTGTTGGCAATTTTGGTTGAATGTAAGAGTGATTGGTTGCCAAACCAGATGATGTATTTGCAGTATGTGTAAAGGCAGATAGGAGCATGAAAAGGATTTGATCAAGCAGAGTAATGTTATTCACCAAATCAGCAAACCCCTATTGTTCTCTAACAATTACAACAATCAAATCCCTTAATCAGGTAAGCTCTAACAAGATTAGTGTTATCTAAATCCTCTAACCAAGTGATCCATTAGATTGGATTTCAAATCCTCTACCGAGGTTACTCCTAACAAGGTATTTCTTCTAATAGGGAATTATAGTCAATCCCTTAACTGGGTGGTCCCTAACAGGATCTGTTCTTAACAAGACTTATTGTAAAGCTTTAACGGGCTTGGCTCCTAACAGGGTGAACTTCAAAAGAGTTCAGAATACTTGTGGGTATGCATCCCCACTACTGGGTCTCAAATCAACAGATTGGATAGGTTCTAAGGAAATGCCAACTCCTATGATCGAACCCTCCAATTGACTTGGCCAACTTATAGAGTGAACCTATTTGGTTACTAACTCTCTCACTTTAGGCTCTGTAGGACCTAGGCGGGTATACCTACTCACTAGTTGTTCCTTCAACTAATGCTTTTTAGAGCAGATTTAGTGTCTTAATCTAATATCTCCTAGTCTCAGAATGCCATAAGTTTCTCAAACAGATTGATTTCAGATGTGTGTATTGATCTATGTATCTTACAAAGGTATATATGTTACACTTTGGCTAAATTACCTTACTATATCTACTCTACTAATCCTAATGCTTAAAAGTAAAGGGTAATTGGGATGGTTAAAGGGTTTGTTTACAAATGATCAGTGCCTTTCCTCTTATTTGGGCTACAGAGTCTTATATTTCTTCAAGACTTATTGTGTAAACTTATGAGACAGTTTTTAAACCCACCCCCTCTCGATGAGTCTGTCAGTTACTATTTCTTATGAGCTCTACTTCAATGTCTATATTGTAAACCGCTTGAATGAATCTAACCCCAACTTTAAGAGACCATCCAAGGAAGAAATATAGGGAAGAATTACAATTCACAAGTAAATCTTTTTTGATCCAAATCTACAATATGAAACACAAAATTTCACTGGAAGAACACAAATAACCTTATTTCCTTTAGATAATATCACAAGCAACTGCCTTCTGAAAATATGTTAACTCTCAAGACATATGAGAAAGAAAATGCAACTGGTAATTTTTGATAAAAAGTTTAAAAGTACAAAATTGCCTCCACCTCTTGTCTCTCTATTCTTCTTCCCTCTTTACATTTTACATCACACATATATATGTGTTTGAATGGTTTTCATACCCCTTTGGGTGAAAAGACACCCCCCTTTTAAATAAAAATAATTCCAAATCCCGAAATTGCCTTAGTTTATGTAATTAATTGTCATTTTACAAGTTGTTTAGGCATATTAGAGGTATTTTAAGGCTATTTTATGGGTATATACTGGATAAATGGTCTTTAAATGATATAAATACCCCCTTTGGTGCCTCACACTCCATTTTTTATGCCCATTATTGTGTTTATGTTATGGTTTCATATTGTGCAACAAATATAAAATATATTACTTGTACCTATTCAATATATATATATATGTATATATATATATATATTTAGAATTTTTCTTGCTCCTTATCTTGGAATTTGGAATTCAAAAAATTGCAAATTTTAGGGTTCCAACACCCACCATGGTTTTTCCCATTTGGGTTTCCACGTCAAAATCATTGTGTCAAGTGGTGAATGTTTTTGTGGTTATGTTTGACATGGTTAATTTGCTTAACAGCTAAATCCACTTAGATATGGTATGATGACCGACAGTAATTTGAAATGAGCTTTTACTTTTGTCATTAAAGTATTTGGATGTTTTGGTTAAAAGGTTTTGAGAGTTTCAGAGTTGTTTTACTATTATTCTATTATGACAGTCAACCGGTTTACTTAACAGTGAAATTGAAATTTGTAGTTCAGTATTTGACCCAGTCAGTTCTGAGTTTGTCTTGAGAGGTTGTTTTTGTTTGGTGAAAATTTTATGTCAGTTTTCTATCTACTGATACACCCCCCCCTCTCAGTAGTTTACCGAATCCTTATTGATTCATCATACCTTCATCCAACTCCATAGGTTGTAGTGAGCCAAATTTGGGACACAAAAATAAATGTTGAAACTGCAAACAAAAAGCAAAATAGAAAGGAAATATTAAAGTTGATGCAATATTGCTATGAACTGAGGATGCTCCTATATCACACACTTACCTACTTCTACACCTAATAAGTATATTTTATAATGACTTGGGGATTCATGGTTTGAATACATACTAGTAGCTCCAATCTGGCTCACAACTTGTAAGTTTGCACATGTGCTCTAGTTGATACCTATTTGTTGGAATACCCACCATCTCACCAACTAGTTCTAAAATTGGAGGCTTTGAATATCTTGAACTAAGAGAGTGGAAATGAGTGAAAATGATCCCCCTAGCCATATTTATAGGTCCTTTCCCACCCCTTGCATTGTTTATTGCATCCCTTCCCCTCCAAATGCCTATCTGGCTTAAATTTATAGCCATTTTCTATGTTTTCATTCTCAATCCACCTATACTTAGTCTATCCATCTTTTTTGAGAGTTTGACCTAAAAAATTATTTTACAACAAACCTCTCCAAGGGACAGCCTACCTCCATCCTTCATGGGCTCGGTCATAATAAGGCACATCACTAGCATACTTCAGTCGTACCAACATTATTTTCTATAAAACAACCCATAAACATGTTGTCTCAAAGAGGGGTAAAATGTACAACTTAAAAATGATTAACACATTTCTGCCTAAAATTCATCATTTCTTTTATTGACATTAAAATAATTTTAGCTAATTTATTTAATTCTCCAATTAGTGTTTTTTCTCTACTTAATTAAATATTTTATTATTATTTAATTAATCAATTTGTTTTTCTAGTTCACTATAATTATTTAATTACTGAATTGCCTCTACAAATAATATAATTAGTTAAATAATTTAAATTATATAATTAGTTTATCAAATTATTCTTCTCATGCTTATTAAACTAATTAATTTTTAAAATAATTTATTTAATCAATTTTTTTCTAATTTAGTGTAATTAAATAATTTTAATTATTGAATTTTTTTTTCTTCTAAAAGTAAATAAAATCAATACTTTATTTATTGTTTTATCTCGAGAAATTTGCACATGAATTAAATAATTTATTTATTTAATTCTCTAATTATATTTTCATGCATTTCTCTCTCACCAATTTAACTTATTGTCATTCTTTGTTGACTCTTCATTCAGATTCACTTTATTTTTCAATGAATTCACTCTTCTAATCCTCTCAATTAGTTAACTCCATCATGTGACGAGTTCATTTTCTAATTTTAGCCTCCATGTCCTCTCAAGCATTCTCATCAAGATCTGTCTAATCAATTTCAATCATTGATCGATGATAAACTCTCTAAACATAGCCTTCATTTGATTCATTAATAATCCATAATTTTGAGCTTTTATTATGACAATAAATTTATTGAAGATATTGTCATTGATGTCAAAGATTGATGTTGTCTTTTATCTCTTAGATATGATGTTATTGACATCTAGATTATCGATTAATCAATATGTTTATGTGAAAGTCTAAGGACTAAGATTGCTGAAATTATAGTCATAGATGTCAAACTAAAAGATTGAATCAATATCTTCCCTCAAGAGTTTAGTGTTTCATGTTTTGTTGGGAAGAGGAATGAGGAATGACAGTCATCTGACCCCAAAAATGGTGTTGTTGTTTATCAATGATTAGACATTCCATCTAGCATGTGTTAATGGTAAGTGGTAAAGCCAACCCTGACCTCTAATGGAGGTTGCGCTCTCTTCGAATTTGGCCCTCACTAATAAAATGCTCACCTTAGCCTATTTTAAGTTTGAAATTTTATATTGGAACATGGTATGGTGAAGCTTGATGCTTTATTGAATACATTCTTTGGTAAGTGGGAAGAGGGATTTGGTCTTCAACCATCAATGCTTAGACTTATGGGTTGATTTTTTTCATTATGAGGGTTGAGGAAGTGCCAACCCCGGAGACCCCATCTCTTTAGCAGACTTTGGTTTTTGGCAATCTTGTTTGAGCCTTACTTACAACTTGTGGTATGATGTAAAGGATAACTTCGGCCCTTGATAGGTTGATATGCAAAAAATTCTAAGTGTTTGAATGCTCACCTTATCTTTGGCCTTCAGTTAATGAAGGATTGACTTGAAATTTGGCATGAATTATGTGAAACTATCAACCCTCGATAGGTTGATAGTTTCAAATTTTCTTTAAAGTGAAAATAGGATAATGTGTTTGATCAACATGTTAATGATCATATTTTTTAAAAGGGTGGCTAACCTATGTGCTTATTTCTTTGAATTTTGGTGACCAAAAGGATATGTTTTATGAGTAAAGTGAGTTACATATGTTAGAAAAATGTGCAAAAATATTCTATCATTTTTAAGATTAGAATTAATGCACATCAACAAAAAAAATTGAGCAAATTTGATAGAAGCAAAGATTTTGTGAAGAAGATCAGAATGCAAAGTACAACATAAAATTTAAAATTATTCTAAAGAACATATTGTTGGAGTAGAGTTGCAGTGCCCTTCCTTGACCCATCCTTTGTGTTGCTCTTAATAGATTTGTTTAGATTCCTATTTGATGTCTCAAGTTAATTTTAGGACTCTATATGTTTCAGTTACTCATTTAAATGTTTAACATTAGGCGGGTGCATGTTTCTCTGATGATTCTATGAATGAGGATACTATCTTCCTATCTATGTGGATTGATGGGTTTACATATTGATGGTTTTTATGTGCATTAATGTGCTTGATGGATTATACATGCTTAGCTATGTTGTAGATTAGGCTGGTTATACATTTAGTGATATTATGGATGTACTAACCCCATTCCTGAGTACATATGATAAGATGATGTCATGAGATATAGACTATTGTTTGTATATTGTTTGATTGTTTTCATGGAGAATACCATCACATCCCTCATTATGAGTGGGATGTGTCGTTGCGAAATTCTACCACTTTCCTGTTATATGTATATGTATATGTATATGTATATGTATATGTATATGTATATGTATATGTATATGTATATGTATATGTATATGTATCATTGTTGCGGTTGCAGGATTTGCAGGTACCAAACATCTATTCCTCCTGGATTCCTAGGTGTGAGCTCACCCGGCCTTACAAGTGTGAGTGTGTCCTTTCCCAATGGTAATATGTGGTTCTGAAGATGGTGTTGTTTCCCCTTACACACTATAGGTCTATGTTGTCACTTGTGTGTGTCATCGGTGTGGGTGTGAATCGCCATGTCAGCTGGGTCACCTTGGTATGTGAGTATGTGAATGAGTTGGTGATCATTTATGTGATCAATAATGTTAAATTAATTATCTTAATATAAATTTATGATTATATGGTTATTATGTGTATTTTGATGTATTAGACTCAATGGTTTTTGGATATTAAGGTTGCTTAAGGCTTTATTTAATATTTATTGTTTATTTGATATTTGAGAGTTTGGATCATTTGTTTGAAAAATAATATTTTATTTATTGGAGTTGATTTATAGTTTATAACTTACCATATTCATTTAGTGTTTTAATTTAATTAATGTTTAATGTTTATTACTTTATATTGCCTTGGGGTTCATTTGATATTTAATGTTTGTAGTTAATTTATTTATTTATTTGTTGTTCCTTGGGATTCATTTGATATTTAATGTTTGTAGTTAACTTATTTATTTATTTGTTGTTTATTTAATATAGTTTTGGGGGACTTGGTTATTTATTTATTACCACTCCTTGATTTATTTAATTAATTTACATTTTCATTTATATATATAGTTCTTTAATATTATATAAGGGGGAAATAAAACTATATGCTAAATTAATATAAAATACCTCCCCACTCATAATAATAGTGTGTTGAAATATTATGTTATTATCTCCTTTGTTTTTAAATTTTATTGGAAAAGTCAATGGGGAAAATATATTATCTAACCCTAAGATTTGGGATGAGATATTTTTCAAATGAAATAATCTCATTAGCTAGAAGAGGGGTTAGGGTTTTGGATTAATTGTCTTTACTTTTTATGTTGTTGCCGTGAGATTTTTGGGGATTCTTCTTCTTCCTCTCTACAAAAAAAATTAATTGGGTCTGCAACTTCTTGGGTTGTTTTTTGGAGCTTGGTCTTGGCTTTGCTTTGTTGGATCGCTGAAAGACTTGGGGAAAACTCTTCATCAATATTTTTCCTTCCATCACACAGGGTTGAGGTCGGCTTCTTCTCCTTTGTTTTATTTTTATTTAGATTTTTTAAGTTACCGTGTCTTCTCTGTGCCTATGTTTTCTTGAAGGATATGGGGTAGTATTCAACATTTCTTTATATAGAATATCATTTGCAATGGATTATTATAGGATAAAGGAGTTTGATTTTATTGTTCATATTGTATGGTTTGATGTTGTATATTTTGCATGAGGGTTCCATTCATGGAAATGGTTCCCATCCCTGTGCATTCTTCTTTCATTGTTGGGTAGTCTTTGTTGTTTTATTTAATGTTGTATCCATAGTGAAGGATTCATATTGTGGAGAACTATCTCCTAAGTTACTTAAATTTTATTGTAATAATGTTTTCCCTTTTAAGGTTTTGTTCACGAAAATGCCTTTTCCTTCTCGTGCAACCATGGTTATCATTTTGGGCTTCCTTGATTGGTGTCTTTCTTTTTGGAGTGTTTGGTATTGTTGTGTGGCAGTGTTGAAGCTGTTATTGTTGGAATTTATACTCTGTGAGAGTTGTTGGTTGTTCATGGTTTGTTTGGAGTGAGCTTTGTTGGATGTTAATCTTCACCACACTTGGTCTATTTCATTTGGGTTTGTTTATGAGTGTTGATCTGGTCTGGGTGACTCTATGTCTGTGTTACCGAGTCATTTGGCTAAGTCCATAATTTTCTTTTCTTGTTGCGATTTGCTGCTCTCATGTTCAGGTTTGCAACATTCTGATGAAAGTGTCTCAAAAAGTAGAAATTGGGTTTGCACAAATTTTATTGGTTTTTCACCTTAAATACTTCTATTTTTTTTGTAAAAATCGTTAAATTTGGGAGCTGGGTTTTTGAGATATGACCAAAACACTATGACTGTGTATTTAGGGTGTT
This sequence comes from Cryptomeria japonica, assembly GCF_030272615.1. Lineage (NCBI taxonomy): Eukaryota > Viridiplantae > Streptophyta > Pinopsida > Cupressales > Cupressaceae > Cryptomeria > Cryptomeria japonica. The sequence goes on along the minus strand of NC_081414.1, from coordinate 477,729,659 downwards.
TTCATGTATGTTGCTTATTTGACTTGATTTTTCCATAGTGTTCTCCGTACCAGAGGATAGTTTATGATATGTTATTGTGTTCTAGAATTTCTCTTATTCATATTTGAGGTTTTATGATGATTTATAAGATTGTGATCTACATTTTGTGGTTTTATTGGTTCCTCTCATGTTGAGATTGCCATGAGAGAAGGTTGTACCCTGATGTTTTGTTTCCAACAAGTGAATGGTGTTGTTGTGATGGTGTTTATATGTTTGGCAACAAATTATGATGGCCTTTTATGTGGCCCTTTGATTTATGATTGTTTTCCAAGAGGTTCCTCTTCTTGATTTCCTTGTTGTTGTGGCCTTGTTCATGTTTATGTTCATGTGTGAGTGTTTGGGTTGCATGCTATGAGTTTCATTTCAAGATTTGAATACTTATGTTAGGACCTCTTGGGCATATTTTCCTTGTTGTACAGGTCCATGTTAGGGGGAGTGGGCTTCCTTATGATGATCGGGGTCATGAGAGATGGACTATCATGAGGCTCCTTGTAGGGATGCATGAAGTCTAGACCGCCAGGGCACAAGGGGGTTTACCTTGCATTGTAAACAAGTGATAACCTAAAAATGAACATGGGATGGGTAGATAGGTTTATTAATAAGATAATAAATTGATTTGTGCCTCATGACTTAGTCCTAGGGAGGATGTTTTAGGATAAGCATGAAAAAGTCGTGAAGACGGTAAGCTAATCTCCCTTAGTCTCTCATAGGTTGAGATGGCTCCACATGTCCATCAAGCTAGTGCCTATATTATGTGTTTTGTGGATGGCATGTGATGACACTCCACTCCTACGTGTGATCCCTTTTTGTTTTGCATTGCATCTATGCCTTATTTTTGATAGACTTTGGGAGTTTCTTATTGTACTTGGTTGTGTTTTCTTCATGAATGAGTGTCTTATGGTAGTCTTGTCCTTTGGTTTTGAGTGTCAACCTAGATGTAGAGTGTGTGTTGGGACCTTGCATCATCTCCTAGCATTGGGGGTGGTTCCTTATACGTTCCACATTGGTCGGGTGGTTGGTGCTTTTTACCATTGGGGTTTTTCCTTCTTGGTTGGTGTTCTTCTCTCCATGTGTGGATTGGATCTTCATCTTGGTGGCTTAGGATCTTTATGGAAACAAATAAATGTATTAGTAATCATAGACTTGAAAGGATGAAACTCTCGATGTAATTGACGTTCGAGTAAATATGATGTAAACATTTGTATAAGGTGTAGGTGATCATTTGTATTTACACTTGGTGAGCTATGCTCATGTTGAAGAACTATGTGACGATTTGTAATCATAGTATACTCATGGTCATGTTAGTCTTGGACAAGAAATGTAATCATTAAATGACTTTGATATGCAATGTATATAATGTATTGTTTATGTTCTTGTTAGAAAGAGATTGATTCTTAAGTTGATTCTATTATGCTACGTTGATGTTGGAAGTAAACTTAGAACCATGATAATGTGTAGTAGCATTGTTAGGTAGTGGAAAGAAAATTAGTGGTTAGAAACATTATGCAAGAATCTTAGAAGAGTGGAATGAAAACTAGAATAGAAACATAGCTGAAATCATGTGTAGTTGTACTAAAACATTATGTGGGATTGAACCTTAGATTAACACTATAAAAACTAAATAAGATGTATGGCTGAAATCATATTATTAGTAATGAATGTAATATTCCCTTGGTTGCATAATTAAGATGGTTGCAATGACTCATATCAAGTGTAGGTAATGTTAACATTCTTTTAGTTGCATTTTAAAGTTAGTAAGCATGAATCTCATAGTAATAATACATAGGAAAGGCATATAGACCATTGCATTATGCAAGTGGGCTGCATGAAAGAAATTATCATAATAGGAGTAGAAATCTCATATGAAGCATGTAATGATAGGAAAATGTATGCATTTAATATTATGCATTATGTAAGGACAAAAGGGAAGTAGTTAGATATTACATTGTGCATGTAAGGTTCATGATAGTAAATGATCATGCTAAGAAAATTTAGATATATGAGAAATAGGGTTAGAGGTTAATGGAATTAATGATCATGCATTAGGAGATGGTTAATCATGATAGATGCATAATGTTTCACATAGGTAAGAGACGGTTAATAATGAAGAGTAGTTAATTGTGTACTTGCATATGTACACAGATAAGTTAGTGAATTTTCTAGTGTTGCATAATCTTACATATGAAATCAATAGATTGCATCCACGTTTATGTAGTTGCATGTCATGATGGGACAGATAACTAGATTATGTCTATGCATGTGCATGGAATCAAAGGATAGGTAGTGATATCTCATGATAGCTAAGGATAGCCAATGATAGTTAGTAATGGCTACTGATAGCTGATGAGGGTTAATGAAGGTTAGTAAGTAGATGTTACTACTGAGATTAAGTAATGACTTTAATGTACCCTAGGAAAATAGATGTGGTATCATAATGAGAATTCCTCTTGCGTAACAACTTAGTAAATAGTCAATGATAAAGATATCGACATTAAGCTGGAAACTAAGTTAACCAATGTTAATCATGTCGTTAGTACGAGTTAAGTGTACTTTAGTTTATTAAACAAACAAAAAAATTAGCCCTCTTTAGAGTAGTTTGGCTTTAATTCTCTAGGGTTTGGCGAGCATTACAAGAGCTAAATGCTCATCATCTATTAAACAAGTAATTTTTAGAAAGTAGAAGAGTTGGGTGTCTTGTGAATGAAGAGATTGGTGTTTCTTGTTGAGTTGGTGCTTAGTTGTGGGGATTAGTGTCTCCATTAGGTTATTAAATGGGGGTTGGTGCCTCCAGGAGGTTGTTTCCTACAAAATTTGTAAGTGGGGATTTGTGTCTTCAGTAGGTTGGTGCCTACAAATATTGTAAGAACTTTTTTATAATTTTGTGAGGCCGGATTTGGACAGTAGATCCAAGAAGTCCTTCATGTTTTTCTCTCAAAAGGATTTCTTGTAAATCTTTGTTCTCTCTCGTGTGAATGTTGTGCGCTTCTTGTTATTACAATTATCAATTTTATTGTTGTTATGGTTGTTTTAGGTTTTAAATTAAGTGACAAGTTTACCTTATACCAATTCACCCCCCCCCTCTTAGTATAAGTTTGTGATCATCAATTGGTTTCATAGCTTTTTCCTTCAAGAATACTCTAATTTCTAGAAGGTAGATCTCAAGAGAACACGTGAATTTTCAAGAAGGTTTCTCCTCAAATAAAACTCCATTGTTTGATAGAAAAAATTGTGTATTTTGGAGCATAAGGATGCAAACATGTTTAATGGTTTTTGGCTTTGATATTTGCAATCAGTAGTGAATAGTTATGTAGCTTCATCATCTCAACCAATGGATTTACTTGGAAAGAGGGCTAGTAAAAACAATTCAAAAGTTATGAATGCTATTTTATGTGGTCTATCCAAAATTGAGTGCAAGAGATTCCTATTTATTTGAGAGTCAGTCCATACCTCGGATCTTCATATCATCATGGTTCTTATAATCAGTGGTGTAGACTATCCATGACAATATCAAATCTAGGTTTTCTCTCCATATCTGCTCAATAAGAAATCCTATCCACTCATTTCATTTTATTCATCCATCTCATTCCATTTAGAGACTCCAATTTATCCATCCATCTTCATCCTCCTCCTCTCTTCATCTAGTCCTATAATCTATTTCAAGAGCACACCCGTGTTCTTCGAACTCGCATGTCCTCTCAAAGGGGCATACCACTACTTCCTTGTCATCCTTCCTCCTTGTCATTCTTCCTCATCTCATGACTGGGGCATCATGCTACTTATCCTTTAACCTTTTCATCCACTATATTTTATTCTTCTTTGATATAACATCACTTCATGATGCTATATCAAAGAGGGGAAAAATGTAGACACCTAAAATTAATTAAACCAATATTTAATTAATTTAAGCCTGTCAACATAATTAACTAATTTAATTGTGTTATCCTTATTCCTCTAAGAATTAATTAAATCCAATTTAATTAATCCTATCACTATAGTCCAATAATTAATTTATCAAATAAATTAATTATTTCCTTATTCCTCCAAAGTCATGTCAATCATTAATTCTCCTAAATCCCTTTTGGTTAATTAATTTTAATTAATTAACCTAATCATGTGATTCCTACAAATCACTTTTCCTAATTCCCACTTAGCCTAATTAATTCTTCTAGAATCTCTCTTAATCCCACTTATCATTATTTCACATTTTTATATTCCCCACTTATGTCACATCAACATTGAGCCTCTCAAACAAATTCAAATTTCTTTGAATCCCTCCATCATGTCACATCAACATTGAGCCTCTCAAACAAATTCAAATTTCTTTGAATCCCTCCTTCATGTCACATCAACATTGAGCCTCTCAAACAAATTCAAATTTCTTTGAATCCCTCCATCATGTCACATCAACATTGAGCCTCTCAAACAAATTCAAATTTCTTTGAATCCCTCCATGCATCCTCTATTTTGGAATTTTTAATTCCTCATTTTTAAATTCAAATTTCCTTTCCCCCCACTTCTCAAAGAATTTTATATTCATGTTTATTTTCCCAAGGAACCCTTGATCCATGCCTTCCATTTCAAATCAATCTCAACCTTCCATAACTAAATCAATCTTGGCCCTTCATTGGCCTCCTCCAATCTATAAATTGGAGGATCATTTCCTCACAAAGGGATCCACTTCTCATACATTGTCATGCTGCTCATTTGTCTTCTATCTTCTTCCTATCATACTCTCATAAATATCCTCCCATCTAATCCAATTCATCTCATTCATCCTCATCATCCAAATCCAATACAAACATAATCTTGTTGAGAAAAGGAGAGCAATTCACATCCAAATCAAGCAAGGAGCAAATCAAGTAGAGCGTCAAAGGGGTGCATTTTCCACTTCATCAAGCTCAATCCGAGGGAGAGGTGAAAGATAAGGTATAAAGTTGGTTGTTTTCATTCGTATTGTGTCTTGTTTGATTTCTTTGCATTCTAACCTCCTTTTGTCTAACTTGGGAAAAAATTAAGAACATCTATGAAGGTGACAAACAAAGTTAGGATGACTAAGCTTCGGATCTATAGAAGACAATTTGAGAGCTTGAACATGAAAGATGAGTAAAATATTACAGCCTATCTCCTTCATGTGGATGAAATCATCAACACCAATAGAGGACATGGTGAGAAAGTTGAAGATTGGATGATCACACAAATGGTGCTAAGGTCTCTTTCCTTAATATTTTATGCAAAAAAAAATTCTATTAAATAAATAGAAGATCTAGATGCACTAACAATGGGTGAATTGCATGGGATCCTCATGACATATTAAATGAGGACTGAAAAAGAGAAGCCATCATTTAATGAGAAGCAACTTTAAAAGCTTCAAAGAAAATAAATAATAAAGAGCCCAAATCAAGCAATATCTCCAGTGATAAATTAGATGTATCTAGGAAGCTCATTTTATGAGAAATATCAAGAAAGGATTAAGAAAATACAAATGTAAGATAACCATAAAATGCTTTAATTGTGGAAATGTAGGATATTTTTTGCTAAGTGTCCATATAAAGAAGATGAATCTAATAGCGATGAGGAAGATGACCATAACATAAAGAAAGAAAGAAAACATCATCAATATGAAAAGAGCTATAAATGAGGCAAACATGAAAAGAATTTTTATAAGCACAATAAAATCCTTTATTCCATAGAAGATAGTAGATCATCTAAGAAAAATTATGAAAGTATCTTTGATAGTGATAGAGAAGAAAATATATTTGTGACAATAGAAATGAAAAGTGATGTCTTGGAAAATGAAGACAAAAGAAAAGAAAAGATGGATTTAGAAGAGGAAGAAAATATTAAAATGAATGGGGAAGTAGATCTTGAAGAAGAACTGATTTGGGTTTTAAGAAAAATCAAGAAGATTAAGAAAAATATTTTGAAACAAAAGTTGCAATTGTGGAAGTATGAAGAAGAGGATTGTGACTCAAGAGAAAAAATGTCAAAAAACTTGAAGAATAAAATATCTTATCATCAACCTATTCAACTTGAAGAGGCAAAAAATGATAGAAGATGAGGTAAGAATATAGCTAAATATTAAAAAAAAGCAAATTATGAAAATCTGGAAGCTAAAAGTATTTCCTTAAGAAAGCTTGAACTAGAGAAAAAAACTATTCAATTGAACAAAAGCCTAAAGTTTGAGAAGAGCATCAAATTATTGGATAATATTATCAATTCCCAAAGGTCATGATTCATTAAGACTAGTCTTCGATATGGAGAAAATTAGAAGACTTATATAAAGAAGATCCAAATTCTAAGACTATAGAGTCATAAAAAAAGATAAATAAATAAAAACCTAAAGGCTATGTTGATGCGCTTAAGAGATCCATCGTTAGTGACAAAAACAAGAAGAAAGAAAGTAATATACTACCAAAAAAACCAAAATTCCTCATAAAGACAACAAGGAAAAATTTAGAAGATTGTTCCCTCCACTTGAGGCAAACTTACATGACTAGGTCCCAATACTCTTCTTTTGTTATTGTTTTTTCTATAACTGGTTTGGTCATAAAGAAATAGATTGTAGGACATATTCTTGTCGAATTATTTCTTATGGATTCTTAAATAAAAAATATAATTATTTTTCTCCTTTAATGGACTTACAATATTATGTGCTATAACTGTAACAATTATGATCATATAGCAGAAATTTGTAGAAGTGGTTTTCTAGAACCTCCTAGATAAAACAAGTAGATGTAGACCCTTGTCAATCAAAAGGAAGAATCTAAAAAAGTTTAGAATAGGAAGTGAGAATCAAAAAATAAAAGAAAGAGAAATCCATGCTTGTGCAAATATATTTTCATGCCCAAAATGCAAGTTATCAATAGTACATCAATAATGGATGCTCAAGTCACATGCCAAGGAATAAGAGCAAGTTTATCACTTTGAAGGAAGTATTTACAAAGGCATGGTAGAATTTGGAGATAATTCCATAATATTGGAAAAGGTACTAAATCTTGATAATTTGAAGACTAAAATTGAAAACGACTTGTATGTTGAAGGTTTGAAAGTAATCTTCTTAGTGTCAATCAAATTTTTGGTAAAGGATACACCCTTAATCTTCATTCTCATGGTTCTGAGATAAGGAAGATAAGTATATGAAAAGAATTTATTGATACAAATAGAATAACAAACAACCTATACATCACCAGTGAGATCAAGCGAGAAAAATGATATATGGGACAAAAAATTGAAAGTTGATTATGGCATAGAAGAATGGACCATATAAATTTTGATAATCTAATGAAAATCAACACCAAACAAGCCATAAGAGATCTTCCAAAAATTGTTAAAGCTACAAACACTCTTTGCAAAGAATGTCAACATGGGAAACACACATGAGCAAGTTTCAAATCAAAGGAGTACTTAACAACAAATCCATTGGAACCTATCCATACAAACCTCGATGAGGCTACAAGAATACAAAGTTTTCAAGATGAGAGTTACTTTATGTTACTTATTGATTATTACTCTAGAATTACATGGGGTTACTATCACAGATCCCAAAATTTGATATGAACCAAATTAATAATATTATAATTGGATTTTTGCTGTGAAAAATCAAAAAATAATTTTCAATAAAAAGCTATTGTGAAATGCAAAGAAATTCAAATAATGATTTTTATATATAATGTGGTGTGGTATTGATGGTACTAATATTACTTGAAGTTTAATAATGTATCCAAATATGTACATGTCCCATCAACAAGACTTGCTAAAGCAAGGAAGAGTCTAATCCAAAAGTAAAAACAAAAACATATATAAGGCCACAAAAGGCCCAAGAATCAATGATCAAAATTGAAATTATGTGAATTCCTAAATTACTCACAAAAGAAATGTATCTTAAAGAACAATCAATGTTGTCACCGAAACTTGTTAATCTAATAGTTTGATCAATGCACTCCTAAGTACTCAACTCTTCCATATAAAAATCTCCCATCCTTGAAATATATTTTGGATTCTTATGTCTGAAAAATCCACTATCATAAACATGATTAGGTTCATCTTCCTAAGTCAAGATTGAAATAGATGAGATTTTAGTGGATACATAGTTTCTAGTGACAACATCTTCAACAAATAACTATATGTTTCTTTTATTATGAATTTTTTGTTTCTAGGGTTATACATTTCTTCCTATTTTTATTAGGGATATGAGAATAGCAATTATAAACAAAGACTTGAAAATGGCACACAATATGATTTCTAACACTCTGTCCCTCTTTTGGAGTTATTTTAATGATGAGCTTAATAGTGATTTCTATTCAAAATCTATACTACAATATGAATTGTTTCAACCTAAAATTTAGTTTATATATTTCTATCTAGTCATGCATCTAGTTATTTCTATGATAGTTTGATTTTTCCTTTTGTAAACCCATGTTGTTGGGGTGTGCAAGAAATAATCAATTCCTTCTTCATACCATGTTATTTATAAAAGGGTAAGATTTTGATTCATGTATCCAATACCTCTATCCACCCTCATTAGTTTTAGCAATCTTCCACTTTAATTTTCAAACAAAACCTTAAATTCTTTGAAATTGTCATATACTTCATCCTTCCTTTGTAGAAAATACACCCAAATTATTTTCCAATAATCATCTATGAAATCGAGCACCTATCATAATCTTACTAGTGATAGTTTGTAAAAGAACCCATTACATCACTATGAAACAAGTGAAAAAAATTTCTAGTCTCCATGATTTTCCTTGTGGGGAAACTTCATGTTGCTTTCTAATATTCATTCTTGCATATATCTCATATTATAGGGTTTTTGGAAATCCTTGTACCATATTCGACCTCTCCATAACCATGAAGCTTTGGTAGTTGATATACTCATATGCTCATGTCATAACTTGTTCATGTCATCATGTTCTATAATAGCACATACATATTTATTTTTATACCTTGAAGTAACTTCTTAACATTTACTTAATCTATTGTCTACTTACCAATTGTAGTAGATTTATAGTTATCAATCATATTTTTTACTAGATATTGTTCATTATAGAACTCTATCTTATATTGTTGATTTATAATTTAGAATTTAAAAAAAAAATCTTTTCAATTCTAGAAATTGTTTGACATTTTTAACACACCATTATCAACTTAAAAATTTCTAGTTCCTTTAACTTCTAAAGCATTATTATTTCATAATAAAATTTCTCTTTAGTGCTATAATTACTTAATGATTTAGATTTCTTGTCATTGTGAGAAATGTTGTGTAGCACTACAATTAATTGCCTAATCATCCTTGTAGGAACTATTTGCTATAAATGCAACACAAAGAGCATTACTTTTAGAGTGAAAGATTTTACGAAACTTTCTTGTTTTCTTTTATATTGCCCTAATCCTCTTATAATAGTCATGCATTGTTCCCTAACTAACCACAATAATTTCATGTCCATTTGATCTTGCTCCTGTTTTTTTATGATTCTTAGATGAGTTACACCTAGTGTTATGGTTTTGGTGCTTCTCTTTTGATTGATTATCTTTAAGACTTCTTCTATTTGTGTTTCCTCTTGATTATCAAGGCTCATTGGCTCATTGGTGAAAGACTTTATTTACTTAGATAGATATCTTTCTTCTTGCACTAGCTTAAGACATTACTCTTTATATAATGTCATATTTTTAATTTGTTGGCAATATCCAAGCCTCTAGAAAAGGGTTCATATGAATCTAGAAGACTTTCTAAGCTTAAGTGTAAAAAAAAATATTATAAATATCTTTTCCAAAAGAAATAAGCTACATTTTTTCTTTTAATTTTCTTGAGTGACAACCTCTTGTATATCTAATAATTTCATATTCAAAATTTTCAGTAAGAGTTAAAATCCATGCACCACCTAGATTTCCATGCATTCTTAAAAATGGCCTATATATTGTCTCCAAATCTGTCATTATAAACTTCTAGAAAACCTCTTTAGAGAGAGTGAGCTTTATCCATCATTTTGCTTTCTTGGACCTCTTTTATCCTAAACTTCTTGCCCTATTCTATAATTCTGAGGCCTTTTTTATATGCCAATAATAAGCCCATAAAAAAAATTCATAGAGACAAATCATAATTATTATGACATTAAACTTTATTTTTGATAAATTTTCTCTTTGATATGAAAATAAATAATAGTCTTAAAAAATACTCCAAACCTTATCTCCTATATCCCTACTTATTTAAAGATATTGTAAATAGAGTTAAATTTTCTTTTCCCACAATAAACAAAACCATAAATGAAATCATATAAACTTCTCCAACCAAATTTTTAATGCTAAAAATAGTGTTCATCTAAGCACAATCCATATGCTTCTGAAATAGAGCTTTCAATGACGTTAAAATAAAAAACTGTAATAATTTTTTTTTAAAGCTTCCACGAAATACCCCTTAGCTGTTGAAGTAATATTGCCTAAGATAGACTTCAACATTTTGTCCACTCCCCACTTCAATTTTAATATTTTCCAGATCTACTCAACTTATTTCCAAACTAAATTTAGTTGAGATAGCGTAATGAATTTAGGCTAGGAACAAATTATTGAGAAAAGAAATACTACTTTGATAACAAACATAATAAAGGGGGGCAATTCTCTTAATCGTAGTGAAGTAGCTGTTACATAAAAACATAACAAAGTGATGGTGGAGCAGCTATTATATTTAATGCTCCATGAAGGAACAAGCAATAAGTTGTAGAAACAAACATTATTTCCAACGAGAAGCATGAAAAATGGAAACAAAACAAAAAGCTCAATGTTTCCCAATTCCCAACTGCTTTGGGTATTTCTGAAACTTGCTTCTCTTCTTTGATGAAGAAAAATACATGTAAGATATGGAAGCAACTCCAAAATACTTAGCTTAAACAGTATTCAAGTGCCTGGTCTACTGAATTCATCCTCAACAGTTTACTACTTGCTACAGCCAACAGGATACACTAGGATAAAAATCACTATAGATGAGCTCCCTATCCTATCACCATCATAATCACAACGATAACGAGGCCAATTGGAAAAATTAAACAAACAGCTGAGGGATTACTTATATAGTACTGAGATTATTGTGAAGATAGTTTGCAGAGCTGTGAGCAACAGTGCAAGAATTGCCCCGGCCAAAGCTAAAGTTGTCCAAGGCGATGAGAAATGTTCCTTCACAAGCTCTGCGAGCCATACCTTGAATTTACTTTTGTAGTGCTTATACACTTGTCCTTTCAATTCCTGGAAGGCATCTGTCTGACTGAGGGTGACTCCATTGCATAGAGCATTAAGGAGCTCGGCAACCGCTGCATCACTCCCAAGATAGTTTGTGACGATCTCACTTTTCCTGAGAAGACCCACGTCTTCTTCTGAGTCGATCAACTGGTCCATCAAACTCAGGTAGCACGTCACGTAATTGATTTCAGATGCCTTGCACAGCTCAAGAGCGATTAGGTTACGGAAAAGCACCTCTGTGTAATCTGTGATTTGGATGGGAGGAAGATAAATGGTGCCACTCTTCTGCTCAAATTTAATCTCTTTGATGCCTCCAAGTGAGCTCTCAAATTTGATCCCAGCATTTCTTAACTCCACTGCACGGGGGATGCGTCTCACAGCATTCGAGGCTCTGTTCGGGGTGCCTGGTTCGGTGTGATATGCATGATCAAGATCAAGATGATGTGGAGACACAATGAGGGCGTGCAACAAAGCCAGTAGATGATGAGCTTGTTCTTCATCTGCTACCTGTTGCTCTTGCACCTGTGGATGCGAAAATTGCTGCTGCGGCCAGGACCAGGTATCAACATCGTATTTGAAAGGGTAGAATTTTGAACTTGGAGATTTCACTAGCACTCTGAAAAGCTTTGTCCCGACTTTATCTAGTCGGTTGAGCTCCAATTCAAGCAGCTTTCGGAGAACGATCAAGGGGATTTGATTTTCAAGCATCAAAATGTCAGTCAGTATATCAAATCCGGTATAATCAATCTTGTTTCTCTCAAAAATAGGTTCATAGCAATTACCCGATTCCATTACAGGGAATATTTCACCACCCAGAGTCCTCAATATTTCCAGAATGAAGCAACCGTCCTCAATTAGCATCAAGGCCAGGATCTCTGCATCGCACTCGATTTTTTCTTCGTAGGTCTTCCTAATTTTGTCCTCCAGCTTTAAGATCTCATCTTTTGCAGAAAAGAAGAATTCCTTATCAGTTGGATCCTTGGCGTGGTTAATATTGAACCTCGCCATCATTCTACGAAGGGCTCTTCCTTTATGCTTGTCCATTGGAAAAGGGTGTTCATTACTGTGATGGTAAGGACCCAAGGAAACGATTTTAGGAACATAGGCTCCTCGTTTTGTTGATTGTTTGAGGAAGTTCGGAACTCTGAAAATGGAGACATCCCAGGGTGATCGTAAGTGACGCTCATGGGAAGTGATTGTCCATTCTTGTTCGTTCACCCATTCTCGCGATTCTCTAGCGCAGGGTAATTGCAGCAATACCCTTCCAGACGGAACCCATTGTACGAATCGCCTCGACGTCTCAGAAAGGTACAATTTTATCTCGCCTGCCGGTCCAGATAGCTCTTGAATCTCGCTTAAAAGCGGAGCTTTCACAGCCATAGTTCCCACGAAACACACGGAACAGATTTCCTTGTACGCCCAATAACCTTGGTCAATGATTACCTGCCTAAACCAGTCATTATTAATACAGCTTACCAAATGCAATGGCAGTTATTGTTACTACAGCTTACCGAATCCATTATTAGCAGTCATTGTTAATACAGCTTACCGAATGCAATGGCAGTTGAGGTTAACACAACCTACCGAATGCATTGGCAGCCATTATTAATACAGCTTACCAAATACAATAGCACCTATTATTAGTACAGCCTACTGAATGCATTGGCAGTCATTATTATTAAAGCTTACCCAAATGATAAAGTAATAAAAACAACAAATTTAAATAAAATAATTGCAGATAAAACAGAGCACACAGAGATTACATGGTTTGTCAATATGACTACATTCACGTGAAAGGCAAGTGCAATCTCTTTATTTGATGAAGAACCACAATAATCAATCTTTCGAGTATATAATGAATGAGTTTTTTGGTCAACAAAAACAAAGAATGTGAAGGAGCGGTTAATATGATTGTTGGACTTCATATTATGCAACAGTCCAAATAATGTTGCAGCTCTGAGATGCACCTGCCATTCCAAGCTTTTCATCACAATTTTAATAAATCAAAAGAAGCTTTGTAGAACTTCAACTTCTCTTTGGAAACAACCTTGGTCAACGTATATGCAGGATTCAAACTAGTATGTATCTTTTCCAACATGAACTTGCCTTCTTGATGGACATTCTAGATGAAATGTTATCACAGCTCTATATGCTTTGTCCTATTGCATTTTTGGTCAAATGTATAATGCTATTGTTGTCATTGTACAAAGTGAATTCCTTTTGTTTGCTTCCCAATTTAGCTAACAATTAAGCAATGATGGGTATGGTAGGTGAGATAAGAAGATAACATGTTATTGGTATTGGTAGGTGAGATAAAAAGATAACATGTTATTGTGAAGGGCTTGAGTTTATTATAGATAGAATTGAGTTTATTATAGATAGAATAGGTAAGATTATAATAGATGGTGGATAGTACTTTCTACACAATGCTTATGTAAATATTTTTTCATCATAAGATGGATTATTTCTCACTTGTTATCTTTTTTTTTTTTAAGTTTGATGTCACACATGGCATCTATTTGCAATCTTTTCATCAAGAAGACTACCCCAAGGTGCGATCAAAACGGTTTTCACTAAAGGGATAGAAATAGAGAGGAGAGAAAAAAAGTAGAGAGATATAGAAAGAGAGAGAAATGGAGATCTAGGGAAAGAGGAAGAGAGGTACAGAGAGAGGGAGCTAGGGATAGAAAGAGGGAGAGACATATAAAGATATATATCTCTGGAAATATAGAGGGGGAAAGGAAGAGATAAGTAGAGAGGGAGAGAGTTAGAGAGAGATAATTAGAGAAAGAGAGAGATGGGTAGAGATGAAGATAGAAGGAGATAAATTAGGCATATAGTAAGAGAAAATGAGAAATATGGGTAGAAAGGGAGAGATAGGAGAGGGGGAGAGAGAGTTGTATAGATAGAGAGGGACAAAGGTATAAAGAGAGGAAGGAGATAGAGATATAGAGGCAAGGACAGAGATAGAGATAGTTAGAGAGGGATAGAGGAGCGGGGTATAGAAAGAGAGGGGAGAGATAGAGATTGAGCAAGAGTAAAAAGTGTGTGTGTGTGTGTGTGTGTGTGTGTGTGTGTGTGTGTGTGTGTGTGTGTGTGTGTGTGTGTGTGTGTGTGTGTGTGTGTGTGTGTGTGTGTGTGTGTGTGAGAGAGAGAGAGAGAGAGAGAGAACAATGACAGATAAGTATATAAATAAATGAAGAGTGAGGAAGATAAATAGAGGAAAGAGGTTAAATAGAGAGATAAAGAAAGATGTAGTGATAGGGAGAAAGGGGTAGAGAGGGAGAGATAAGGATAGAAACAGGGAGCAATATCTAGAGATAGACCTAACTTGGGAAAGATAGAGGAGGGAAGAGAAAGGGAGAGAGATAGGTATAAAGATATGGAGGGATAAGAAAGGGATATATAGGAGAAATATGAAGAGATAGAGATAGGGGAGAGAGAAAATGTATGTATTTATGTATAGACACCAAAAAATAAACCTTCTTCTATTCATCAATTTCCTTCACTAATTGATTAATCTAGATGATTATCCAATTGCCTTACTAGCAATCCTCCCTTCTTCTAACATTAATTAAATTAATTTATTAAATAATTAATTGGTCTTTTTCCTTTATTTAATCATTTTTCAAATTAATTGATCAATCTTTTTACATTATTCTATCCCTTTATAATTAAATAATTCTAATTATTTAAATTATCTAACATTTTCTTCTATAGTCTAATGAATTATTTAACTTGTTAGACTATTTACCCTTTTCCTTTTTCAACCAAGTAAAGAGATGAAATGTTTATTTACTTTTATCCTTGCTCATGAAATTAAATAATTTTATTATTTACTTCCTCCATTTTTCCTACTCACCTCTCCACTCTCTTACAACCATCACTGCTTGCCTTTCGATTCCTTTAGATCCTAATTCCCATTGTCTCCCTATCTTTTGAAAATTTTCTCCTATGCAATCCTAATTGTCCATTCCTTTTGGAATGAATTCAACTAAGTCGTTGATCTATCTCCCTCTCAATCTACAAATTCAAATCTCTATCTTCATTTTTTCTTTAACCACTTTGAGAACCAGTATGCTTGAGCTTTTCTTTTAGCTAATACTTGTGCTTGTAGATTTTTTAGGGCAACTATATTCAAATTTCGAAGGAGACTTGAGGACTATGAAGATCTATAGGGGAGTTTTTGATTGATTTTTATGCATTTTATGTTCACGATTCTATTGTTCTTATGCTTGTCTCCTCTTTTTTATCTTGTTCATGATCTTAATGTCATTATGTTTAGTGTTTTGATGATGATATGCTTGAGCTTTTGAGATTCTTATGTTTTTTACTCCCATTTTCACGTTCTTCATAGGATAGACTATATGTGGCTTGATTTGAGGGTTTAGTGGTTACCCTAGGACAATCATAGTGTTGCAAATTTTCGGGCTACATTTATGGCACACACAATAGGACCCCAATGTACCAAATTGATCATTCTTATGAGTTTCTAGTGTTTTTATAGGTGACTAGCCAATAACTAGTGTTTTTTAACACTCTAGGTGCATAATTATGAATTTGACAAGTAGTTTTGCACATATTTTGTTTCTCATTTGATTGCAAGTACTATGCATTTGAAGGCATAATTGGCAAATTTTGTTTTTAATTCTACATTTTGGCTTCATCTCTTGGGATTTTGTTTACTATTTTGTACTGAGCTATTCAATTAATTCAATCTAGTCCTAACAAGCTTGTGCAACTCCTATGTCACTTGACGAAGGCCCCCTCTTGAACTATGAATGATATTGTTTCAAAACCAAAACAAGGAAAAGGGGATTGCTTTTGGGTGTTGTAGTATTTACATTGTTTCCATTGTCTCTACTTCATAGATTAGATAACATTTGAGATTGGTGCACTAAAATAAACTTTTTCATTTCTTGCATGCTTGTGCTTTTGTTTTGGGCGGACCCACAATTATGTGTGCATCCTCTCCCCTCAGCTTGTGGATCTGGGGTGCACGAGAAATGCATAATGATGCCATATTTTTCTTTCTAAGGAGAATTTTTTGTGGGGATTTCATCACCCCTTGGCTTGATCTCGAGTGGGATTTTATTTGGGCTGTTGTATAAAAGGGGTGAGAGAGAAGGTTGTAGCCCAAGATTCCCATAATCACTACTAATGGTGTCAATTCGAATATGATTTTTTGCAATGTTGGGTTAACTAGAGACTTTAGTATCTCACAACCAAATGTACATACATGGATGTCCCCAATATTGACTAAGAACCTTTGTGATTTAGAGGCTATCCTTATTCTTGACAGTTCGGGGTGTGTGGATTGTACCTTGAAGATGCACCTCATGTACTCCCACCTGTAAGACAAAAATACCTCAATTCATAAAGCTTTTAGACCTTTGGGTTAAGAAGAAAGGTAAGCCAATGTTAGTTGAGCATATGCTACTGGCCCCATGCCACTGGGTCTTTATCTATCAACTTTGGATGAGTATTTTGTCGTGCGAGATTTGTCAAGCAGTATCCTTTGTAACCTTGATCTTAGGAATTTATATTCTTATGTAATGTCCCTATCTTAGTAGGAGGTAATCAGTGGTCCATTAGGCTATTTTGGAAACCTGTAGGTTGATTGGAATGAGGAATTAGGGTTTCCTATTTTCTAGGAGGTTTCCTCGCAGTTTTCAAGGATGTTCTGGTTGGAGTTTGGCAGAAATAATTGAGGATTCTTTCTGGGGTTTTCGAGAGCTTCACGGTGGTATAACATGCAATTTGTTTCGAAGTGATTTTTGAACTTACTATTTTTAGTAAGTTGGTGGCAGGTGACTGGATTTTAAGGTTTTTCTGGGTTTTTAAGCTCTCTCACAGTGTTTGATGACCATGTCTTTTAGAGATGTTTTCATGACTTACTATTTTTAGTAAGTATCAATTTAGGCAGAGCTATTTGTGGCAGTCTTGAACAGAGTTCCAATCGAGTCCAAAATTAGTATTTTCTGCACTCCGGGTCATATGGTTGATTTGACAGTAATCAGTGGGCGATTTATAATTGACTAATTAAATATTACCACTTTATTCTAAAGTTTAATATTTAATTATTTCACTGATTATTTTGGAGGAATGACTTAGGAAGGAGAACATTATATTATTTATCCTAAGTCACATTTTTATTTCCCTAAGTTGATGGTGTAAAAAATGAAGGAGTTTTATGCCTTGTAATGTTAATGTTATAACATGGTGATTTCTTTGGGAAAAGTGCGACTAGGGAGATGGGAAAGTGGATGCCATACTTGGAGGGGGACATGAAATGAAATGAAGTGAATTTCAAATGAGTTTGAGCGTCATTTGCATTTGAATTTTAGATGGAGAAATCTATAAATATAAGGGATTTTCTCCTCATTTGATCATCTTGAAGAAATAATATCGTTATGCTGCCAGAATGGTGAGCGAGCTTGAGCTTCGAAGTTATGGCTCCCTAGTTATGCCAGATTTGTACATGAGACATAGTACCTAGCTGAGTGGTGGAACGTTGGTGAAGTTTTCAGTGTGCATTTTCAGATTTTTAGTGTGTGGTGTGGTTTTTCGGTGTTGTTGATTTGGTGTGGCTGAAGTGAAGATTTGACCATATCTCCCTGCTTGTGCGACCCATCATTTTGGGTATTGGCTCATTGGAAGTGTATAGGGAAGATGATCATTCTCCTATTTTGGTGTGTGTTTTGGTGTTCAATTTGATTTTTGGTTGCAAATTGAATTTTTGTTGTTGGTTGTACCATTCCTTGGCTACCTCAGGTTGTGTGCAGGTTGTTGGTGGTGTTCGCGGTGCAGGTTTGAGGTTCTGGTTGCATCACCTTAGTCTTATCTTTCATTTTCTTCTATTTTTGTGTCATTCAATGAAGTTTTAGGCGAGTTATGAGCATGACTGTTATTTTGGTAGTGGTTGGTTTAAAGTCAAATATCCAAAAAATATATATATTTTTTTTTTAAAGTCAAATATCCAAAAAATCCCATCTATCTTCCTACCACAATAAATTTGCACTTGCACCATCCCTGCCATCACTATCACAATCCATAATAAATTTTCTCTTTGTTAAGACATTGACACTTTCAACAAAACAAGCATGGCATTGTAACATTTTTATCACAAACAAACTATCAAGCTATCCTACAACCTAATCGATCGATCAATTGCCTAATAAACATCATCTATCCTTATGATCTATCATTTGTCTTACACATGTTGTTTCATTCTCAAAACCATACACAACATCTTATATGGGTTGCTTCATTCATGAAACCAGATGTGATCCTTATCATCCTATCTAAAGAAGTTATCTTTGGCAAGAAGATCTAAATGGTTAGTGACTTGTTTGGTCAATGAGTCTTTTATATGTTTGATATTTGTTGCGTCATGTTCCTATGCTACTTGAGGATATCAATATGTAATTATAGGAGCGAGGATGGGCCATGGCATGGTTTTTGTATGTTGTGTTTGTGGGATGTTTTCATGAAGTTTTGGGGCACGTGTTCTTGGCGTTTGAATTGGCACATTCATCTAGCAATATCTTATATCCTCTACAGATCAAAGGTCATCTAACACTTTTTTGCACCTGCATCATCAGGATTTATGACTGTTGCACATAACTCAACCATAAACACTCATGTCTCTAGATGGATGAAATCGTTCCTTACCTATAATGTGTGTCTATGCAAAGTGATATCATCTTCACCTTGATCTTTACATGCCTTGTTGTACATCTATCTATTTGCAAAAATCCAAAATGCCCTATTATGATAATAAGAACTCATAATCCTCATCTTCTCTATTTATCAGTATCTTTTTTATATATCTATCCATTATCTCTCCTAATCCATTCTTCCTATCACCACCCCCCCATTTATCCATTTTCCCTAACTGGTAACTTTCTTCTATTCTTACTAACTCTTCTTATGCTTGCTCATATTTCTTATGAACCATTTCCATCAAATCCTCTACCTCTTGTCTTATACAAGATGTGTCCTTCCTGAAACTAGACATTTTCATCTATCATTTGTCTTATACAGGATTTGTGCTTCCTAAAACTAGGCATTTTCATCCATCATTTGTCTTATACAAGATGTGTCTTTCCTAAAACCAGACGATCATCTATATTTTGTCTTATATAGGATGTGTCCTTCTTGAAACCACAATTGATCTTTATCAATCAATCCAATCAATTCAATAAATCCATCAATCCAAGCAATTCAATCAATTAATCTACAAATCACTCCAACCATCTCCTTTATCCATCCAAAACCATTTTCCTAGTCAAAATCATGCATGTCATCAAACTAACCATCCTTTTATCTTTGATATAACATTATTAAGATTTTTCGAGAGATCAATCATGTCCTTAAAGCACAAATAATCTCTCAAGGGGTCATTGTGCCTCCTTATCTTGGTCCTCTAGGGAATATTGCTCTAAATTTTTATTCTTCTTCTTTGAGACAATGCTCAAATTTGCATCATCTCAAAGAGGGGTGAAATGTAGACACCAAAAATTAACCCTTCTTATATTCATCAATTTCCATCATTAATTGATTAATTTTTGATATTATCTAATTGCCTTACTAACAATCCTCACTTAATCTAACAATAATTAATTAATTTTATTATTTAATAAATTGGTCATTGTTCATTAATTAATCAATTTTTCAATTAATTGATCAATATTTTCACATTATTCTATCCTTTTATAATTAAATTATTTTGATTATTTAATTATCTGGTATTTTCTTATATAGTCTAATGAATTATTTAACCTATTAGACTATATACCTTTTCCTTTTTCAGCCAAGTAAATAGATGAAGTGTTTGTTTACTTTTATCCTTACTCATATTAAATTATTTTATTATTTAATTCCTCCATTTTCCCACTGACCTCTCCACCCTCTTGTAGTCCTCGCCAGTTCCCTTCTAATTCCTTTCTCCAGATTCCCACTCTCTCCCTATCTTTGGCAAATTTTCTCCTACACAATCCTAATCGTCCATTCCTTCTGGGATGAATTCAAACTAAGTTGTTCATCTATTTGTGTCTCAATCTACAAATTCAAATCTATATCTTCATTTTCTCTTTAACCACTATGCTTGAGCTTTCGTTTTAGCTAATACTTGTGCTTGTAGATTCCTAAGGGAAACTATATTCAAATTTTGAAAGAGACTTGAGGATGATGAAGATATTTAGGGGAGTTTTTGATTGATGTTTATGCATTTGATCTTTTTATGTTCATGATTATATTGTTCTTATGCCTGTCTCCTCTTGTTTATCATTTTCATGATCTTAGTGTCACTATGTTTAATGTTTTGATGATGATATGCTTGAGTTTTTGAGATTCTTATGTTTGTTACTCTCGTTTTCACATTCTTCTTAGGATAGACCAGATGTGGTTGTGATTCAAGGGTTTAGTGGTTACCCTAGGACAATCATAATGTTGCAAATTTTTGGGCTACATTTTTTGTATGCACAATGGGACCCCACATCCTAAACTTGATCATTCTTGTTAGTTTCTAGTATTTTTATAGGTGACTGGATGAGAACTAGTTCTTTTGAACTCTCTAGATGCAAAATTGCACATTTGACATGCATGTGAACTTTTGAATAGTAGCCCTGTGCATCTGAATAATAGTGTTGCACATCTGGTAGGATCTTGTGCTATTAAAATATAGTGTTGTGCTTTCAACATATTCTACTTCACATCTAGTTGTCAGTACTACACATTTGAAGGTATAACTAGCATTCTATTTTCAATTATGCATGTTCGCTTCATCTCTTAGGATTTTGTTTACTATTTTATACTGAGTTATTATATCACTTGAATCCCATCCTAACAAGCTTGTGCAACTCCTATTTTTATTGACAAAGGCCCCCTCTTGAACTATGAACAATGTTGTTGCAGAACCAAAATGAGGAAAGGGCGATTACTTTTGAAACTTCTAATCTATGGTGTTGTAGGATTGATATTGTTTTTTATTCTCAACTTCATAGATTAGATAATGTTTGAGATTGGTGCACTAAAATGAACTCTATTTTCTCTGTCTTGCATACTTGAGGTTCTATTTAGGGTGGACCCACAGTTATTTGTGTATCCTCTCCCCTTACCTTAGTAGATCCAAAGTGCATGATAAATGCATAAATTATGCCCTATTTTTCTTTTTTAGGAGAGGTTGTCTTGGGGATTTCATTACCCCTTGGCTTGACCTCGAGTGGTATTTCATTCAAGCCACTATATAAAAGGGGTGAGACTGAAAGTTGTAGCCTGATCCCATAATCACTAACAATGTTCTTAATTTAGATATGAGTTGCGGCCATTTTGGGTTAACTAGAGACCTTAGTGTCTCAGCACTGAATGTGCATATGTGGGTGTCCCTGATATTGACTAAGAATCTTTGTGATTTAGAGGCTATCCTCACACTTGATAGTTTAGATTGTGTGGATTGTACTCCATAGATTCTCCTCATGTACTCCCCACTATAAAACAAAAACCCCCCAATTCATAAGGTTTTCAGACCTTTGGGGTAAGAGGAAATGTGAGCCAGTGTTAGCTGAGTGTATGCTACTGAGCCTGTGCCACTAGACCTCCAAATCCATCGACTTTTGAAGAGTATTTTATTGTAGCAGATTTATTAAGTAGTATCCTTTGTAACCTTTAGCTTAGGATTGTACATGCTTATTAGTGTTTTCTTAATCAATGTTCTATACTAGCAGAGTCAATTGAAACTTTGGGCTAATTCAGTATCTTCTTCTGAAACTCTAGATCTTGGAGTTATTTTAGTCCAAGTCAAATAACCTATCTATATCCTCTATGCTTTTCAAGTGCCTTCTTGCTTCATAAAAAAATTCAAAACATTTCAAACATATTACAAATTTGATCAAAATTGACCTCAAACTTGAGACAAAAACTAAGACCAGTAGGATTGCATCCCTTGTTTTCTCACATTTTCCTTGCATATTTAGAATCAATCATAATTTCCTTGCATCTAGATCAATTTTCTATAATCAAAACCTAGGGTCAATCATTTGTTGTCAAAACCTTAAATCTTTCTCATCACTAATTTGGCCTTCATCTTGGGTCAATCTAGTCTACCTTCTTATTCCTTGGGCTTGTACTCACTAGTCTAGTGCAAGTTTGACTAATCAATCATTATCAATTTCCACTATCCAAGGATTAGACATCTCTTTGATGATCTTAGGTTGACTTTGCTTTCACATCTTAGTAATCTCAAAAATCCCAAGAACATTTGAAAACTCCCAAAATCCAAAAATAAAAATATAACGTTCAAGAATCCAAAAAATATAGTTGTTAGATTTCATTTAACTTTCATATCATCTTCAAGGTCTTTAGGTCTCCTTTATCCTTTTTGTAACTTGATCCCAAAGCAAAAATAGACAACAAACTCATAGCAAACATTCTCCAAACATCAACACAAAAAGACACTAATCTTGGAGATTCAATCAAATGTTGTTTAAGAAATTTTGTTCAGTCAAACATCATTACATTACCTAGAATTGCTCACTGTGAACCTCATATCAATCCAACATGGTGGTAAGATACAAAATTTTGTGAATACCATAGGACCAAAGGACATAGAACTCTTGATTGTATAAAATTAAAAAATTTCATTCAAGACCTTATTGATCAAGGGGACTATTGAAGAACATCCAAATAATTTACTTGATGAGAAAAACACTTTTTCCAAGCATGAACAAAATCATACACCCTTGTCTAGCATTATTCTATCTCAGCCTCTATTCATCTCTCACCATTTCTTTCTCTCCACTTTCCTCTATGTCTATCTATCTATTCCTCTCTATATCTCCCTTTGTATCTCCCTCTCACTAGAAATTTTACATACCTATTGTTCTTGAGGGCACTTCTCCTTGTAATACCCTAAAATTGGTCACCTAAACCATCGGCCCCTAATTTGGACAACATCACCAAGGCCCTAACCAAAGGCAATTAAATCAAATTTGAGCACACGGTTAATTAATTCTTCAATCATCAAATGTCACATGGCAAGTGAATTATTCTATATTAATGAAATATTTATTTAAATAATTAAATCATTACAAGAAAATCATTTTGATCAATTATCCTATTTATTTAATTAAATATCCTATCATATTTAATTAATTAATAAATCTGCCATTTAATCATAAAAAAGGAATTGATTTATTACAAAAGAAGAATTAATCACAAAGCAAGAGTTAAATTGAAAATAAAATAAAATAATTGAATTGAGAGAGAAATAAAACTTGAGATATTATTTCTTTCTTCTAAATTGAGAACTTGAAATCAGAAAAGCAATTAAAAGGAATTATTGATCAATCTCTAAAATTGGAACACAAAGCTTTTGAGAAAAGAAGTTCAGTTGCATTGAAAAGACTCTTTTCTTGAATAAATCAAAGAATTACCTATTTTTATCTCAAGTGCATGGAATTAATTGAATTATATCTCTAATGCAAACTCAAACTTCTTTTCTGAATGCATTTCAATTAAACTATAATTGGAATCTATCTCACGGTTAACTGAATTTGATTTCTCAATTATTTCAATTATCCTAAATTGTTCTTTTTCTTGATCTCTCTTGTGATTCTCTATAAATTCAGCCTTCATCTCTCATTCAAAACACCCTAGAGATTTATTGTTATTATATAGTTTTTGCTCTAGAGTCATTGAAGATTTTTGTGTTTGCTTTTTGAGATTATTGCATCTTAGTTTAATTTCTTTTTACATATTTTCATGATTGCTTGAATTCATATAGCTTACTATTCATCCATCTAGCATAATCTTGCATCCATTTAGCTTAATCTCATACTCATATAGATTAAATCCTTTGTCTTGGTGTAGTCTAGTCACTGATATTACTTATACAAATTTGAGAGCAATTTTATACTCGCATCTTTTAGAAGGCAATTAGTCGATTTGTTATGGTTTTCATATTCATGCTTATATTTGTCTAACCATACATGTAATGACTTAATTGAAGTGTTGTGTCTTGCAGCTTACAAACTTATTCCAATTTTTCACACACACATTTCTAGCGCCCACCGTGGGGCAAAATACTACATCTTTTGGCCTTGAAGACTAATTTTTTCATTCTTATTTTTCAGATTTTTTCGTCCGTACAGTTTCTGCGAATTATCGTATGAGTTTTCCCATAGTGCTAGATGACAAACTACAATTATCGTGCTATATCATATGAATTATCGTATGACTCAGTGAGAATTGTCGTACGGTACTCTGTGTTTCTAGGTTAAAAAGAAGATTTCTTTCTTCGGGTTTTCTCAATCAGTTTTCATCATACTAATGCTGACCCTGGCTTGTTGTTCATTTGTTTGAGAATTTTTCACAGCCTAATCAGTTTTTGTAGAAATCTTGTCGAAGAATATGCTTGTCAAACAAATACAATATGACTACTGATTCATTGTCTTTGCAAGTTGCCTAAGGAGATTCGAGCAAACATTGTGTATTCATTAAATTCATTTTTTAGGCACCTAACTTGCTATCTGGTTAATGAACAAATCTATCTTTCGTGTTTTAAGAAAATTCTGAGAGGTAGGAGAGTATGCTCTTGTCTGCATAGACAATCAGAAATCCAGACCCTTGAGGCATTTTTTTTAAGTTTGAGATTTGTATATCTTTAGCAAGCCTGCCCTCCTGAGGAGCTAATAACTCTAAGCCATTACGGCCAGTGAGAGGGGAACGACCTAAGTGGGAAAGGCTAAACACCAAGACTCCAACCCACTATAAAATAAACGTGATTTGATGAAAATCAAGTCAACGACAGTGCTCGGGAATAGCTCTCCTTTGTACCTTTGGGTATATTAAACCTTGGTTTTCAAGGCTGGGAGACCTCTTAATTGAGTTTATACCCCAACATGCCGAACGGACCCCTTACTAGTTCCAATTAAGATTAGAAGCTACTCGGTTCACCTCCAAAAGGGGGGCTAATATTTGTGCAAGAGAGATAGTAACTCTCCCAAGATACTTGTCATTTCATGCCCCCATTAGCATTTGGAGTCGGCTAATACGGCGTTCAGAATCCATTGTGTGAGACTCAACGATCGTATTCTTATTAGCTATTGGGTGTGTACCTGAGTCTGCAAGAAAAGGTTTTCTTCTCTCACCAATTTCCATAGGGTTAGCGTGTTGTGATTGGAGTCGTTATACATATTGTGTGTTTACAGTGTTTTCATCCCTGAAACTAAAACTGAAATACCAAAACTGGAGAAAACAATAAACTCAGTAGTCAAAACTTTGTCTGTGTCAAAACTAGTCTATCCTATTCAAAACTCTGTCTGTGTCAAAAACTAGTCTATCCTGGTCAGAACTTTGCCCATGTCAAAACTAGCCTATCCTAGTCAAAACTTTGTCTATGTCAAAAACTAGTCTATCCTAGTCAAAACTTTGTCCGTGTCAAAACTAGTCTATCCTAGTCGAAACTTTGTTCGTGTCAAAACTAGTCTACCCTAGTCAAAACTATGTCTGTGTCAAAACTAGTCTATCTCAGCTGTCCAAAAACTCAGTCCATCTCAAAACTGGTCGTCATCAGTCATTAAAAACTCAGTCTGTCAAAAATTTTGTCTTTGTCTAGTAAACTGTCATACGAGTCTTCTGATTTATCGTCCTGCTACATACCTTCTATCGTACAAAATTTCATCAGGTCTAACAGTTTGTTGTTTGAGCCTCAATTATGTGTCATACGAAACCTGATAAATTGTCGTCCTTCTTAGGGAATTATCATCTGGTCTTTGATTCTATGTCATACGAAGCACCATTACATTCATCAGTTTTTCATCTGAGGCATACCCATCTATCGTACGAGCCTAGATAGCAACTCGTACGAAATACTGCTAATATCGTCTTGAAGCTATTAAACTGTCGTGTGGTCCTGTAAAACCTATCGTACGAATCTCTGATTATGTCAATCCAGAATAGTCAAACTTGCCTAAAACAGTCTACAGTGAGCATAAAACTGGTTATCATCATTCTGAGCATAAACAAATTTGAACAGTGCACTTCTATCATATTGTTGTATGATTTTTTCGATCATCTTTCAACTAGTTCAATCAACCATTTATCAAACTTGAGTCACTTAGATAACGTCTTACATAGGATAGATCGTTCCTAAAACCAGACTGAGTCTTAGTCACTTCTCTTAAATCAAACTAGGCAACTTAGATAAATGTCTTACACACTGAAACTAGACTAAATCTTAGTTGCTTCTCTCAATCGATACATTAAACGAACAACTAGCTTTAAATTTGATCTTGACTTTTGCATCACAAACAGTTTTAGGTCACATCAGTCTATAAAAATGCATATTCAAACCTAAAGTTCTCGTAAGAAGGTTGCCGAGGGAAAAGGACAATCCTTTTCATATCAAAATAATCCATTTTACATAAAGGATCCTCTCACTGATAAACCTTCATCATCAGATATGCCAGTTTATGATCAGTCCTTCTCTCCCACCATATCTAGAACAAAACAAGAAAGACAAGCTTCTAAACACAAAACTTATGATGATATCAGTATCCATGATATCGACAGTGATGCCTCATCAAGTGAATTGGAAGCCTTTGAACCTCCAGAAACTGATATACAGAAATGTCAAAAAGATTTCCAAAAAATGATGAAGGTTGTCATGGCTAGAGAAAAAGAAGACTATTTTCTAGAACTAGCAAAGCAAGGAGCTAAACTTCCTACTAGTTATAATGTTGAGGCCCTCATCACTAAAGAGGAAGAGACATCATTAGCAATGGTAAACAAACAATTACAAGTGTTACGAACTGAGATCACAGAACCAAAAAACAAGGATAAATCACCAAAGCAATATTCTCTGGACACAATATGCCCATTTCCATTTGACAAAAACATTTACATGCCTCCATTTCCTTCACGAGTGGAGATCTCAAAATTTGACAAATATGATGGTAACTCAAATCCCCAAGAGCATATCAGAGAATTTTGTGCTTTATGTATGGAGTTCATGCACGACCAAATGTATCTCATGCACCTTTTCCCAAGAAGTTTAGGAGGGCAAGCTATGGAATGGTTCTCAAGCCTACCTATGGAAATAAAAACTTTTGTAGAATTAATCCAACTATTTCTACAACAATACTCCTATAACATTCGTCACCTAGACACTATGATAGAGCTTTGCAATACCAAATAGAAAATGGGAGAGCCCTTTCTCACTTTTCTCCAACGATGGAGAAAGTTGTTCTCTAGATATTCATGGCCTATTCCAGATTCTGAGAAGATGGATATCTTTGTCAACAACTTAATCCTTGAATTGAAATACAATATCCAAATGCAATTGCACCCTTCATTCAACAAAATGGTAGATAATGCCCTCAGGATGGAAGATGTGCTTATAAAGAAAGGAGATATCACACTTTGGAAAGAAACACAACAAGCTTCTAGCTCCAAAGAAAAGAACAGATATTTGAAATATGGCAAAGACAGCAACAAAAATGTTGTTAATGATGGAGTTATAGACACTGTTAAAACAAAATCAAAATCCAAGATATTTAACTTGGCTAGTGGCACGCAAGCACTCAAAGCAGCTGAAACCGCAACAGAAAATCCTCTGAAGAAAGTAAAAGAATGGTTTAAAGAGAAACCTTGGCTTTCGAAACCTAAACGTTACTTCACTCCTCTGGAGGAATCATACGAATCCGCTTTCAAAACTTTATTGGAAAATGATCTGATAACCTTACCAAACAATTCTAGGCCATATGATCCGGAAGTTAAACCAAAATGGTGGAGAGAAAATGAATATTGCAACTACAATTGAAACAAAGGCCATAAAACAAACAATTGCATGAAGCCTAAACATGAGATTCAAGATCTCATTGATGCTAGCAAAATTGTTGTTGGTAATCACACAACTAATGTTGATCACAAAGCTTTCAAAGATCTCTTACCTGTTTATGAACAAGGTGATTACTCAAAGTCAAAAGGAGGTGCCAAAGTTAATTACACTTATACCAACAATGACAATATGATCAACATGATTGAGTCTTCCCAACCTGAATATTGCAATGTGATTATAATCAAAGATAAACAAAATGAATCATGAAATGCAAATGTTGTGACCCGCGCTCAAAATAAACTCACTCTCCAAGGAGCTAGTTCTTCAACTCCCGATAAAAAGATGTCAAACTTACCAACCTCGTCAAACAAACAAACAAATACAACATTTACTAAATTTAAACAGCTAACTTCATCATCGTCCTCTGGATATAGCATTGTCGAACAACTGAAAAGAACGAATGCTCAAATCTCCATCTTTGAATTTCTCAAAATCTCTTCTGCTCATAAAGAGATCCTAGACAAAGCGTTGCTCACAACTAATGTCCCAAAAGATTTAGATATCGATCGGTTTCAATCTATGGTGGGTCACCTGACTTCGCCTCATTATCTTACTTTCTTTGAAGAAGATGACAATTCGTTGAATCACCCACATAACCAGCCATTACACAGTGAAGTTATGATCCATAAACACTGAGTTAAATTTATTTTGATAGATGGAGGTGTTGGGTTGAATATTTGTACCTATAACCTGCTTACACAGCTGGGCTTTTCTGAAAATGTCATTGATCCGGCCAAGAAAATAACAATCAAAGCTTATGATGAAGAAGAAAGAACCTCTAAAGGTTTGGTACTATTACCAATCAGAGTAGGACCTGTAGAAAGGGATTTTATTTTCCAGGTGCTCGATCTTCCTTTGTCATACAACATCTTACTGGGCAGGCCATGGATTCATGAAATGAAGGCAGTTCCATCTACATATCATCAGTGCTTAAAATTTCCTTATAATGGGGTTGAAGTTACTATTCCTGTTGATACAAACTCCCCTTGTAATGCATTGACAAAGAGTTCTGATATCTTTGTACCTCATAATAGAGTAGCCTCTACAGCTAAAAGTTCAGAAACCTTGATGAAGGATTAGAAAAGAAATTAAAAATCACAAATACTGGCATGGATGGATACAAGATAGAACCGGTACTTTCACTCATTTCTCTTCCTCCATCACCCAGACAGTCAGGAAAACCATCAGAGGTTATGAAGCCACAAACTTCCACTCCAAATGTAATATATGATGGTCTCTTTATACAATCCTCTACTTCCCTTGCAGATGAAATAGAAGAGGATGTTGTTCTCAAATGGATTTTCAAAGAAGATAGTGAAAACAAAGAAGACATTGTGAGATTTCTCTGACACAGTATGGTCCAGGATATAAAATGATTCAACGCATGGGATATTCAGGTATTGGTCCTTTGGGCAAAAATCAAGAAGGTATTATTGAACCCATTCATCTACAAAAAAAGTCTACAAATGACAAAGTTGGACTAGGATACAATCCAGGAAAGACATCAAACCAAAAAGATATTTCTAAGTCTAAGTGGAAGAAAAAGACATTGCCTTCACTATCACAGGAAGTAAACACTCAACAAACTCAAGAAGAGTATGAAAAAGAACAAGAAGAAATAGAAATCAAGAGAGAGGAAACAACCAATGATCAAGTTTTGATGGTATCAGCTGCAACATTACAAGGAGTAGAAGTCCCAGAGGATATGAGAGAAGAGGTAGAAAGAATCAGGGAATTGTTTTCACCACTGAAAATTCCAGTCACATACACTGGTAGACAACAAGTAGATGATTCAGAAACTGACTCAAATGAGTATGAATGGGGTCCAGATCATCTCTCAGATACATCTAGTACAAAAAATCTAGAAGAGTCCAATGATATCATAGATGAAACTCAAGAACTAATACACTTAAAGCTACAAACAGAGATAGAAGAAATCAGATTAAAAAGGTAGGCAGACTATGAACGAAAGCTGAAAGGAGGAAAGACACAAGAAAATTCTTCACCTACTATGTCTCTCTCTAATAGGATAGAACAAATCAAGTATGGCACTACACAAGAAGAATTGGAAGCTACAGAAATGGAACCAGTCATTAGTCCAAAAGAAGTTGAATGGAATAGAAGACAGAAATTCATAGAACCATCAAGGTTATGTCAACAAGTATGTCAGATACAAGTGATAAATGAGCCAAATCACAAAGGAACTTGTAGCATCAAAGATGTAGGTATTGACACTATACATAAATTCACTCAATCACTTGAAGAAGAGTCGGAAACTTCCTCTTATGATTTTGATGACTCCGACAACGATCCTATTGATGATAATACCTATCCAGCATCAAACTCTAACTCCTCAGTCACAGATGTCGGGAATATGTCTGCTGATCTTGTTACTCTCAAACCATGCTATGTAGTCCAGTCTAGCATAGAAAATGGTGCTACGAGTAGGTCTATTGGATTTGATCAACTAAATATTAACATGTACTTCAATTATCATGTTGTAACTATTCCTGGTCTCGAGACATTTACGCAAGGTAGTCTTCTAGAACTCGACTTGTCGGTCCACAGTTATGATGATAATATCGTGAACTCTCTCAAACCTGTCCAAACTTTATCTTTGGTACATCCTAAACTAATTGACTGTAGTCTCCAAAACCAACCTATGAATGTACCTATCTTTGCCAATGACTATACGTTAGCCTACTACCTTAATGCAGTTGAACCAATGGACTCTTCCACCAGCGAACATAGTGAGAACATGATTGAAATAGATATCAAGTATCTTAGTCACAAAAAAAAATAAAAAAAAATAAAAGATCTGATGGCGAAAACCACATTGTGGTGGTGTCAGAATCAAAAAGATAAAAAATAAAGGACGTACCTAAGGGTGAAAACCTTTCTGAGGCACCTAAAGGTGATATACTTGATATACTGCCAAGTCATTTCTAGGAAAGGTCTTCTATATTGATTTAACCAACTCAGCCAGTAAATATTGGGAGTCAAGAGACACCACATATCATCCACTTAGCTCAATCATTATTAGCAGAAGAGTTGAAAGACTTCAGCAATCTCTTCCTAGAAAATAAGATCTACTTTGCATGGACATACTCTGATATGTCGGGTCTAGATCTTGATCTTATCATGCACCATCTTTCTATTACACCAGGATTTAAGCCAGTCAAGCAAAAACTCCGCAAGATGCACACTCATGTGGCACTGCTAGTCAAAGGTGAGCTATTAAAATTTCTAAAAGATGGATTTATCAGAGCTATAGACTATGCTGAATGGATTTCAAACATATTACCTATATCAAAGGCAGACAAATCTATAGACACTTAAAAATAATTATTTTAATTATTTTTAATTTCTCACATAATTAATTTATTAATTAATTATGCAAATTCTAATTCTCCTCAATATTAATTAATTATAATTAATATTGTCACTATAGTATGTGATTGATTTATTTAATAAATCAACTCCTCTTTTTATTCCTCTAAAAATTAAATCTTCTCAAATCCTCCCCTTAGCTAATTAATTTCAATTAATTAGTTAACCTACATGATTCCTACAAATCATCTTCCTAATCCATCGTTAACCTAATAAATTCTTCTAGAAATTCCCTAAACTCACTTAACCTTATTCTAATTTTTAATTCCCTCCACTCATTCTCTCTCCTAGTCAAACCCTCCTACAAATCCTATCCCACCTAACCTTTCCTCTAATCCCCTCATAATGAGTTGCTAGTGGCTAATCATCATGATTAGCCACAAAGTCAACTCCTTGTCCCTTCCATCCAACCACCATCCTCAAAGGCTCTTTTCCTAAGTGAATGTGAGATTTTCAAAATCTCACATTCCTCTAGGCATCTCCTCTCCCAAAGAATTTTTAATTCCTTCTTATTCCTCCAATCCCCATGATCATCCCTTTTTGAAGAATTTTAAATTCCTCCTCCCATTCTTCAAGGAATGTCTCATCCCTTTCTCTTCTCAAGGCACATTGGGAAGTCTTCCCAATGCACCTTGAGGAGTGTGGAGACAAGAAATGCCTTTAAGGCATATCTCTTGGTCTCCACACCCTCTCTTGGGCCTTGTGTGAGCTCACAAGAAATCCTAACCATCCATTCTTCCTCTCCTCTTCCTATAAATTGAGAACTCCATCCTTTCATTGATCATCTCCAAGTTTAGTAATCTTATGCTGCTAGTTTGAGCCTAGAAAAGTCATCATAGTATCCTTACCATGCCAAAGTCATCTCATCCACACTTTATCATCTCATCCATATCATCCCTCAAGATCCATCTCATTTGTGTACAATATTTGGAGAGCCATCCACATCAAGCAACCAAAGGAGCACATCAAGTGGAGCATCATTAAGGGGCACCTTCACTTCATCAAGCTCAATCTGAGGGAGAGGTAAAAAGATTGTGAGGTATATGCATATTATTCATATTATCATGTGTTTTTGAGTTATGTCTTTGATTTCATATGCTTCCATGTTTGATTTGCATGTTTATTAACTAATCCACCTCATTCTCCTTTTCACTATCTTCATTTTGGCATTCCCGGTGGGACCCACATCCCTGAAAACTAATATTTTTGTGAGTTTTTGTGAGTTGTGAGACGCAGGTTCCGGAACAACGCGAGAGATTGCAAATCAACACGAGCGACTCGGGTTTAGCGCGATAGAAAATCTATTTTGGTGCGAGCGCAAACGCATCAGCACGACCGCCCTATAACATTTAAATTTCTCTCGCCCTCTGTTTAAATTTTTCTCACTCTCTATCTATCTGTTTACCACGTGCGCATGCGTTTCGGCGTGAACTATTTAAATCAGCGCGATTGTTTTTATAAAATTCCTGCTCTGATTTATAAATTTGAATTTGAAAATTTTACCCGCTAATCTGTCAGGTTTTTTTTATTTTCATGGTTTCAGTGTGAGTGTAGGCATTTTAGCACGGCCACAGGCATTTCAGCGTAAGTGATTTAGATCGGTGCGACAGACAAGTATAAAACCCTTCTTTGTTCTATGTTGATTGTTATCTCTTTTTTTACTGGTTTTATTTGCTTCAGCGCAGCTGACTGCACTTCAACGCGTGCACTGTATGTGTAGTACAGTAGGTACTAATTGCTTTTTTTTTAGTTTTGCAGTTTAAATCAACCGTCCAAGACCTTAAAAAATAGAAAAACTACTAATCCACTTTTTTGCAGGTTGCTTAGGAGACCCAACCAAACATTGTTCCTTTTTTTTAACTAGGCACCTAGATGTTAATTAAAGGGTGAATGAATCATTGTTTTATGTGTTTTGAGAAAAGCGTAAAGGTAGGAGAGTATGCTCTCGTCTAGCTAGACAATCAGAAATCCAGACCCTCCAACCTTTTCTTGTTTGATTGCATGCTTACCCTTAGCGGGCCTGCCCTCCCGACTTGCTCTTTGAGAAGGTAAGAGGGGAACGACCCAAGTGAGTACACCCAGACCTGGGGTTCCCAACTCACTATAATAAATAGGCCATTGACTATGAAAGGCTTAATGGTTGGGGCTATAGGAGAGTTCACTCTCACATTGGGTGCTTAGTAGGATCCTAGAGATCTCAATCACGCTTGCATGACTGCTAAGTTCTTGATGCTTCATTGGGCTATAGGCCTCAATTGCGCTTGCGCAACTACGAAGGGTAGCTCCTAACAGGAAGACTTACTAAACACCTTGTTCATAGTGGCCAAAAAGCCTTCTAGTCATTGGTGCAGGAGGTCAGACCTCCAAAGCTGCCCATATTTTTACGGCCCTTAGTAGAGACACAAAGTTTGCCATGAGGATTTTTCATGGGAATTGATGCTTGGCTACCCTGGAGAAGTGAGTGTCGTGGAGGGGAGCTAGTGGGGTCAAGCATCTAAGTGTCTACTCTAGGTAAGCGTACCTGGGAAACCAATTGGGATCCAATGACTATTGTCCTTGCTAGCCTTAAGAGTGTTGTATATGAGCATGAGTGTCTTTGAGTTAAAATGCATTTGATCATTGTGTTTGTTGTGTTTGATACATACTTGCCAAGAGTAGACTAAAACACATCATTATCCTCAAACACTTTGCAAAAAAAAAACACTTGTCCAAACACAAACGATTATCCAAGTCATTACCCACACAAAGTCCAAAATTGCGTCAAAACTTCATCCGTCTCATGTTTCATAAGCCCAAGTTGTAACACCAACTATCATCAAAATCAAGGTGGTCGTATCCATTCATACAACTTGCCATCTGAACCAACCATCTATTGAGTCATGTTCATGCCAAGAATAACCTAGTCATCAAGTTTCTTCTAGTCATCACTATCATACCTCCTCAATCAATCACCCTCAATCTTTTGAGTACTTAGCATATCAAATCAATCTCCCTCCACTATCAAATCAATTATCAAAATCCAAATCCAATCATCCTTTAATCCAATTTAAACTCACATTAAGGTTGCATGCCTTGTGAAGTTCCATTTAGACCTCATCATTAATCAATTGGCTCTTGTGCTTGAAGAAGAATCCTCTCCAAGTATCTTTTGCCTCATCCTTTTTGAGTCAACAATGTCGCAAATTTTATCTAGGCCGTACTAAATCCCATCACAATAGTTTGCGGACCGCAACCAACTATTACTCAAATCCCTGTGACTTCAGTCATCACATCTCACATTCCCGCCTCCTCATCATATCAATACATTGGTGGTGGTGCACCTTCCTTGACTCATCCAATTCTTGGGGAAAATACAATTTATCATTATCAAAATCCACAACAAGACCTCATCAAGGAAATTCAAGACATGAAAAATATCATAAAGGACATGAAAGAAGGGACTAATAAGAGGAAACCTTACTCATTTGAGGAATTTTGTCCTTGTCCTTATGACCCATCTATATCAGTTGCAGCCTACCCCCCAGGATTTGAGATCCCTAAATTCACCAAGTATGAAGGCAAAGGAGACCCCCGCGACCATGTCTGGGAATTTCGCATCTTATGTCAAGAAGTCTGCTATAGCAACCTATACCTTCACAGACTCTTCCCCAAGAGTCTCATAGGAGATGCCCTGGGATGGTTCTCATCTCTACCATGAGGCTCCATTGTCTCTTTTCTAGACTTGGCAAATAAATTTGTAGCTCACTATGTCTACAACATGGCTAATGAAGTTTCTATGGTGGACCTATGTAACACAAAGAAAAGGCTCGGAGAGACTTTCACCAACTTGTTACAAAGATGGTGACATCTTATCAAGAAATTTCAGTGGGACATGCCAGAACAACATCAAATTGAATTATTTCAAAAGAACTTGGTACCCGAACTTTTAAGACCTCTGACGTCTCAATGTATCAAATCCTTCCAAAAATTGACCGATAAGGGCCTCACCCTCAAATGTGTCTTGTTGGAGGAAGGAACCTTGAAACATTACCAAAAATTGACACAAAGTTCTTCCTCTTATCATAATGACAATCCAAAGTTCTAGTCTAAAAACAAAAACGTAGTCAACGATGGTGTAACTGATGCAAAGCGGGTCCAAACCGTGGCTGCTCCCCCAAAATCCACTGCTAATAATCATCAATTCAACAATCAAAACAATCAAAATCAATCCCAAAAATCTCACAACAATGTCTCAATCTAGGGACGACCACCCTGATCAAATAACAGGACTCCAAGAGACTTCACTCCTCTTGCTGAGCCTATTGAAATGGTGTTTCAAAAACTTGTCCAAGTAGGTGCAGTGGTTTTTCCGATCACTCGCCCGTTTGACCCCAATCAACCCAAACCTAGATGGTATAATTAGAATGAGTATTGTGAGTATCATCGTATCAAGGGACATGATACACGAAAGTGCATGAAGCTTAAAATCTACGTACAAGATCTCATTGATAGGGGTGAGATTGAAGTAGCAAATGCAAAACCTGGTAATAACAATGAAAAACTTAAAATGTACCAGGAACCCTTCCTGAAGCATGATAAAGGAAAAGGCTCATCATCTAATGCAGTGAGTTATGAGTACACTAATCATATAACCGGCTTTGACTCTTTAGTAGGTTGCATTGAGCCCGTAGATAACCATGTTAATGTCATAACTATCCAAGGAATTAATCCTCCCCCTCCCCAAAGTAGACCAAATCTTTCTAAGATAGTCATTCAAGGCACCATGCCTTCCACCTCTCATCCCCAAAATGACTGCAACATAACCACGCGCCGAGGTAAAGTCACCATCCAAGGAGTTCCTCCCCCACCACACCCCCCACCCATGTCTTCCACCCACCGATATGACCTCCTTGACCAACTTGGGAAGACCCCCGCATAAATTTCCATCTTAGAACTTCTCAAGACTTCCCCTGTACATAAGAAAATTTTGGAGCAAGCCCTCCTTGAGTCTTGCATTCCTGATAACATCAATGCTACTCAATTCTAAGCTCTCATTGGAAACCTTGTTGTCTAGCAGCACCTTGTATTTACCTCCAAAGATGCTCCTGCAGATGAAGATCACAACAAATCTTTGCACATTGAAGTGCTTATCCAAAAGCACAAAGTCAAACCTATTTTGATATACGGTGGATCTGGAGTTAATATATGTAAATACAAGTTAATAAAACAATTGGGACTTTCTGAGGACCTAGTAGACACATCAGGAAGGATCACAATAAAAACATATGATGATGTGGAAAGAGTTTCGAAGGGCATGATCACCTTACCTCTTCAAGTGGGCCCTATTACAATTGAAACCCCTTGCCAAGTACTAGATCTTGATCTCCCCTACAACATTCTCCTCAGTTAGCTATGGATTCACTCCTTGTAGGCCGTATCCTCCACCTATCACCAATGCATCAAATTCCCATTTAATGGAGGAGAGATCACTATCAAGGGTGATCCCCAACCTTTTCAATATTGCAAACTCTTAGAGGGGAGGCATCCATATCATTGCCCACTAAATAGATCCTTGCCAATGCCTCCATCTAACACATCAAATGTTACCTCCACTTCATCCCAATCAGATACTCAAATCAAAATCTTGGAAAATGGTTGTGGAGAATACAAATTGGAGGATGTCTTATTAATAGGAAACCTCCCCTCTCTCCTAAGTCATTTGGCAAACCAAAAGAGCTCAAAAAAAGACCTGAAACCAGTCATGCAATGCTAAATCACTACCTTCTAGCAATGGGGCCCACTTGATGAGGAGAGCCTTGAAGTAGATGTCTCTTCATGGTTGTACTGGGAAGAAGATGAAGATCCAGCAAAAATATCCAACAAGATGTACCCAAAAGCATCAGCCATAGTCGAAAAAATGGGTTACAAAGGACATGACCTGGGACCAGAGGAGAAAGGAAGAAAAGCACCCATAAATCCTATCTCCTATAAATACAACAGAGGCTTGGGATACACCCCGGTTCCCAAGATTACTATCGCTGGTGCCCCCTCAAGTATTTATTTGGATGTCGAAAGCACTAATGAATAGGAGTTCCACAAAATGCCTTATGAATACGAAAATGATATCTTCTTTGACTCTCACATCAATACCATTACCCCCATAACCCCTTCCACTTCACATGAGCTACATCTTGTCCATCTTGAACTCATAGACTGGGGCCAATGAGACAAACCCACGTTAGACATCTACACCGATGATAATGCTCTCATTACTCTCCTAATGGTGCGAAATATGGAAGATTGTAACAGGGTAGAGGGTATTCAACTTCATGAAAAGGGATAATTTGGTAGTCAGGTCAATGCCCTTAGTCGCAAAAAAGATAATCAAAGCAAAAAACATGATTCCCTAGGTGAAAACCTCTCTGAGGCACCTTTGGATGAGCAAAAAATAAAAACAAAGGGCGTATCCGAAAGTGAAAACCTGGAAAAGGCACTTGAGGATGAGGGACTTGACCTCCCTACCATTGGTTACCTTCCATAGGATAGATCAAATTTGCTAATAGAAGAAACATATAGCATCAACATGGGCACCGAAGCCATCCTACAAAATGTGCTCATTGCCAAGTCCCTCATGGAAAAAGAGAAACAAGATTTTATCAACTTCCTTACAGAGGTAAAAATCAATTTTGCATGGTCTTATGTTGATATGCCAGGGTTGGATCCTGCCTTGGTGGTTCACAATCTCGTTGTCCGCCCAGATGCAAAACCTGTAAAACAAAAATTGCACAAAATGCACCTGCATATTGCACTTCTGGTCAAGGCAGAACTCCAAAAGATGTTAGATGCAGAATTCATCAAACCAATAGACTACGCTGAATGGGTCTCCAACATTGTACCTATCGGCAAACCCGCCAGGGGCATCCACATCTGCATAGATTTCCAAGATCTAAATAGAGCTTGTCTTAAAGATGATTTCCCGCTCCCCAATATAGATATGATTGTCGACCTTACAACAGGACATGAGATGCTGTCGCTTATGGATGGATTTTCTAGATACAACCAAATCAGGATTGCAGATGAGGATCAGCATAAAACTGCATTCACAACACCATGGGGGACTTTTTGTTACTGAGTCATGCCTTTTGGCCTAAAAAATGCTAGAGCTACATATCAATGTTCCATGACAATAATTTTTCATGACCTCTTGCACAAAATTATGGAGGAATATGTGGATGATCTGCTAGGCAAATCTAAGACAAGGCAAGAACACATCCCTATTCTAAAGCAGATCTTTGAAAGATTAGAAAAAGACAAACTACACCGGAATCCTAAAAAGTGTCTATTTGGAGTCACATTAGGAAAACTATTAGGATTCATTGTTTCCCGCAGAGGCATCGAGGTCAATCCTGCAAAGGTAAAAGCAATCATGGAAATGCCTCCACCAAAAACTCTCAGGCAATTGCGCAGTCTCTAGAAGAAACTCCAATCTGTTAGATGTTTTATTTCACAACTAGTAGATAAGTGCCATCCATTTGCACACCTATTGCGCAAGGACACAAAATTCAAATGGGACTGCTTATGTCAAAAGGCCTTTGAGAAACTAAAAGAATATCTAGCATCACCTCTAGTTTTGATGCCCCCTACTCCTGGAAAACCCTTTATTTTGCACATATGTGCTACCGCAGTGGTATTGGGGGCATTGCTGGCACAAACAGATGATCAAGGGAAGGAACATGCCATTTAATACATCAGTCGGACACTAGTAGGGTGTGAACTCAATTATACCCCCATTGAAAGAGAATGCTTGGCATTGGTGTTTAGCACACAGAAGCTCCGACACTATATGCTAAACAACAAAACAAAACTAATTGCTAAGATTGATCCACTTAAATATCTCTTGTCAAAAGCTGCTGTCACTGGCAGAACAGATAAATGGGTCATGCTCTTAAGCGAGTTTGACATTGAATATGTGGACAGAAAGGCAATCAAGGGACAAGTCATTGCAGATCAGTTGGCTAAAGCTCCACTCCCAGGTGACCATCCCATTCTCAAAGAATTATTGGATGAGTTCATTATGACAGTTACCACATCCTCCACATGGCGATTATACTTTGATGGCTCTTGCACCAAAAATGGATCAGGGGCAGGAATATTATTGATCACACCTCAAGGAGATGGCATCCCAAAGTCATATAAGATATCCTTTTCATGTACTAACAACATTGTGGAATACGAGGCACTCATCATAGGTTTGTGCTTGGCTATCCACTAGAAAATAAAGGAATTACAAGTCTATAGTGATTCCCAACTTGTCATAAAGCAAGTCAATGATGAGTACCAGACAAAAGATGATAAACTCCTTCCCTATTGTACCATGGTTGAAGATCTTAAGTAACACTTCACGACAATCTAGTCTGATCAAATCCCCTGAACAAACAATAGGGCTACAGATGCAATGGCCACCATTGGCTCCCTCCTTCAGATACCAGCACACAGTCAGAAGTGCAAGTTCTTGGTTGAGCAATTATTTATACCAGCATATGACCTACCAGAGTCTGAAATGGTGTGTGTTCTCATTGGTCCCAACTCCCCTTGGTACCAAGAAACTTTCGCTTTCCTAAAATACAACACCATTCCCCCACATCTCACTGAAACCCAACAACAAACCTTCATTCGTCAATGTTCTCGTTACACCATCCTTGGAGACACCCTATTTAGAAGGCATTTTGGTGGTTCCCTCCTAAGGTGTTTAGATAAATAAGAGGTGGAATAGGCACTATGCAAAGTACACAAGGGCATCTATGGGGCACACTCAAGTGGGCTCACATTGGCTAAAAAACTTTTGAGAACATGATACTATTGGCCTAAAATGGAAGTAGATGCATATAACTATGTGAAGAAATGCATCCCTTGCCAGCAACATGGCAACAAGATTCATGCACCATCACAAGAATTGCAACCATTCATTACACCATGGCCCTTCTCGCAGTGGGGGTTCGATCTCATTGGGAAAATTCACCCTCCATCTTCCAACAGACATAAATTCATTATCACCGCCACCAAGTATTTCACCAAGTGGGTAGAGGCTATCCCTCTTACTTTTACCACTAACAAGCAAATATCCAAATTCATCCTAAACTACCTGATCTGTCGATATGCTATTCCAAAAGTTATTATCACATATAATGGCAGACAATTTAAAAACTAGGATGTTAAAGAACTCTGCCAAAAATTCAACATCCAACATCGCTTTTCCACCCCATATTACCCCCAAGGCAATGGCCAAGCTGAGGCTTCTAATAAAACCCTAATCAAAATCCTCAAAAAGACAGTCAATGAAGCTGGCTGTGATTGGCACCTCCAACTCCATCCTGCTTTGTGGGCCTACTGCACCTCCATCCGCACCCCCACAGGCGCCACCCCTTATTCCTTGGTCTTTGGCTCTGAATCCATCCTTCCCCTTGAGATCAAGATCCCCTCTCTAATGGTATTGCTGCAAAATATCCTACCAGATGAGGAATACATAATTTCTCACTTACAAGAGCTAGAATTGTTAGATGAAAGGCACCTCAAGGCCTTGAATCATCTCCAGGTATATCAAAACCGTCTACGCATGAGTTATCACAAAAAAGTCAGAACCCAGGAATTCCAAATTGGTGATCTTGTCCTCATGGAGAATCAGAAAAACTTACAAGAAAGAGAAAAGAAAGGCAAGTTCGAGCCTAATTGGCTTGGACCATATGTAATCACAACAAAATATGGATCAGGAGCTTATCAGTTGGCTACTCTTGAAGGTGATCCTTTGGATGATCCAATGAATATCATGCACCTCAAAAGATTTTATGCCTAGTCCTCAGAAAGTCTTAAATTGTCGAAAAAAATCAAAAAAATTAAAAAATCAAGAAAAATACAAAAAAAAAATGAGAAAAATATCCTGAAAAAATCATCACTTTGGTGAAAACCTGGCAAATAGGTGCCTTGTGGCACAAAAAAATTAAAAAATCAGAAAAAGA
The DNA here is from genome assembly GCF_030272615.1 of Cryptomeria japonica. Taxonomy (NCBI): domain Eukaryota; kingdom Viridiplantae; phylum Streptophyta; class Pinopsida; order Cupressales; family Cupressaceae; genus Cryptomeria; species Cryptomeria japonica. The sequence goes on along the minus strand of NC_081414.1, from coordinate 477,688,112 downwards.
AAGAAAAAACAATTCATCTATTAGTGAAAACCACTTTGTGGCGCTATGGACAAGTACCTTGGTGAAAACCTCCATGTAGGCGCCAAGGTAAATAACCGGATCCATTGTCTATCAAGTCAATGTTGCAAAAACACCCTCCATCTAGTCCACCCATTCATAAGATTCCTTCTCTTCCAACAAAACACACGTATGATGATGAGTCTTCGCCTGAGTCATGAATAAGGAATGTCCCATTAAACTGAGCTTTGGTGCCTCTGTGTGAACTTCAAAAAGTCTTGAGAATAGTCCTAAGTCCGCAAGTCAATCTTCCAAACCATAGGATCACTTGCCTAATCCAAAAGTCCACTTTACCCTAGGGATGAATCCTTCCCTCCTCTGGCAACCTAATCCTCCATCCTAATCCTACTCTTGGCAAGAGGTATCAAGTTGGTCATGAGTGAGTGACTTGTTTTTCTTATTGGTTTTTTCATTTAGACTTGCATCTTCTACCCTACGACTGCAACTATCTACGGCTGCCTGGATTTTCCATATCTAGGTATGTTACAATAGTTGCATACTTGGGCATATTTTTATAACATGGCATGTTTTGGATCTCTCTTACATAAACCGACGACCTGGTACTAGTGTTTATAAACACTTACCTTCTCGTGTACAAGAAGTATCGGTGTGTTTGAGGGTTTCCTTGCACGTACCCACAAATTTGTATTAGTGTTTCTCAACACTTGCATAGCTGTGTGTAAGGAACTCCCATTTGTCTGAGAGTCAATCCACACCTTGGGTTTCTCATGGCATCCTGATTTCTATAATCAGTGGTACAAGTCACCCAAGGCAATATCAAACTAGGTTGGCTCTCCACATTTTTGTGCACAAAATTTCACCATCATTCCATAAAATCCTAAACTCAATAATCCCATGGAGTCCTCAATTTCCTTCATTTCCCGTTTATTCCATATTCTTCTATTTTTCTATCTAAGATCATTGTTTTATTATTGGCATATTCCCTCTTTATTATTTATTCACATCATATAGATTGTATTACTTATTTCATTTAGATAGCCATTTTCCACAAAACATTTATCACATAAGGTTACACTTAGATTACATCACATAAATAAAAGATACTTATTCATCCATATAACATTACATTTTAGATTACATCATAAAATCCATCACACATTTGCATATATGCACATCAAAAATTATAAGTAACTCATCCTGCATCCAAAAATGTGTCAGCAACGCATCATAAACATACATGTATAAGCACCCACTCCATATCACAAATAGGTCAGCAAAACATTGCATCCATATATTGCATCACAAGAAAAACAAAGAGAGCCCATCATAATAAAAAAAGTACACATCATCCATCATCATCAAATCATGTATATATATATATATATAAAGAGGTAAATGTGTCTATCATAATACAATGATCGCCCCGAAGGATCAAAATATGATACACAAGCAAAGCAAGGAGCTATCTCTCCCCTCCTATCTCTCCTCCCCCCTTTGATGTACCTCCTCCACCTGATCCTCCTACCTCCCCCCTGTCGATGGCCGATAACCAATGATCCCCTTGTTTGCTGACTCTGAGATGACAGCTGACTATGGATCCTGTGAGACCTCACACTACTAGTGTATGAGGCTTCTCACTGTGCTATAGGCACTGCTCCATGGTATAACCCCCTATAGTACTCTACCCTTCTAGCTGCCCTCTCTGCCCTCTCCTGCTACTGCATACTACCAGTAAATATCTATGCTAGTCCTACAGGAACCAATGCCTAGCAGGCTGCATCCCTCTCCCCCCACAGTCGTGTCACATCCGCCTCTACCCTCTGTAGCCTGGCCTCAAGCCCTGCTAGCTCAGCATCCTATCGGCAAATGACATCTTATATCCTACTATGGTTGTCCCTATTCGGGCCTCCTCTGGCATCCTCTCTGACTCCTCCCTCTCCTCCCTCAAGGCATCCACCTTTGTCCTAGTAGTATGGAGTCTCTCTGTCAAATCAGCTATCTCCTATGTCAACCGCTCCACCTCTTCCTCCATGCTCTCCCTCTGAGCCCTCTCTACCTGTAGCTCATCCTCCATAGAATGAAGCCTCGCCCAATAACTATCCCGCTCCTGCTGTAAATGGTCAAAATCAGCTTGTGTCAATCCACCCCTCTCCTCTGCCTATGCCTCAGGAATATCCATAGGTACAACCTCCTCTCTCTTGCCAACTGCGGCCTTTGCAGCCTCTCCCATTGGGGAATCCTCTCCCTCACCCTCTCCCTCCTCTGGATCCCTCCTCCATACCACCTGGACTCTTCTTTATTGTCTGCCCACAACATGCCCTGTGCCAATCACAACTCTCTCTCCTGGGCCATCATCCTCCCCACCCACCACCTGGTCAACCCTTGGCTACAGCTCCTCATCCTCCAACACCCAAGGAATGGTAAGCCGCACTGGCAAGTGCCCCTCCCACCAGCTCCTGTATCCACTCATCGTGCCTCGATCCTCCCCTGCCCCCGTCCTCTCATCCCAAACCAAGTGAAATGTTGTTTGGAAACTGGTCTGGCCCTCCAAGGGACTTGTTGTAGGGCCCCAATACCTCACCTCTTGTGTAATCCGTGGATACACTGGAATATCCCCCACTATATCCTGTACCTGCCCAAGTTGTCGGGCCACCCTAAATGGAGCATAATACTCCATGATATATATAGATCTCCCAAAAATCCACATCTCGACTCCCGCCTAGTGCAGTTACCAGTCATCCCTCCACCTCTCACATCCCAAAAATGGTCTCCATGTGAACTGGGCCAGCTCATCCAAAATTCTCCTCCAAAACCACATGGACGTTGTCTATGTATAGTGCAGTAGTCCCCTGTATCTGTCCACAAATGGCTGTCATGGCCGCCTGTCCTATACCCCTAGTGGTTGAGTCATTGCAATATTCTCCCATGCCCAGATGTGTAGAAGTGTGACCCCTGTAGATAAACTGGCGTACTCTTTGTAGACCACTAGATGCATATCATGATATAGCTGGGATAGCATCGCCACGCCCCACGTATATTGCTGACCATCATGCAACATGAAGTATAAACATCTGCTCCATCTAAGAGGAAATCCATGACCGCCCAAATCCGGAATGATCCGCCCACTCAGGAATCCACAAATAACCAAAACTAATTGAGGAATCCACCGAACACCCATCACCCGACCCAAGTGCATCCTACTCCTATCTAACATCGGTGGCATCTCATAATCACACACCTCTCGTAGATAAAAATCAGCTGCATCTAACTAATACTCAGGGATAACACCACGAACAGGGATCTTCAAGATCCTCCAAACATCTAACAAAGTCACTATGGCCTCTCCAGTCGGCAAATGGAAGGTGTTATACCGACTATCCCACCTCTCCACTAGCGTCGTCATCATGGAAGTATGCGCTCATATCCTCAACCACCTACCCACATAATGTAATCCTAGCGCAGCTAGCACCTCTAGCTCATCACGACCTAACTCATGATATAGGCTCATCGTAGCAGGCCAATGCTCCCTCAAAGACAGCAGTCCCCTCTCAACCTGCATCCATTAGACCAAATCATTACTTTCGTGCCCACAAATTCCCTCCTGACCTCTCGAACCAACCATACCCTTCTCCCTATCCCAAAATTCTAAGCCAAAACTTCATCTCCCCCCTTCCAAGGAACATGCGTTGATCTACCTAGCGCTCATACCAAAACCATGATGCTCGCACCATTTGGCAGGCACTCGCCCCAACATAGGTTCCATCCCTACTCTGACCCCCTACCGGAGCCATCAAAACGAGTGCCCGCACTTCCGCGTGAGCGCCCATGTAATCCCTTGGGTTCTCGTGTTGAAATGCGAGCACCCATGTCAAAGCATGGACGCTCGCGCTTATGCGCGAGCACCCCCATTGAATCCCCCATTCCCCCTAAATTCCCTATTTTACCTGACCCTTTAGTGAGCACCCACGCTAGTCGCAGTGCTCGCGCTAATCTAGGGGTGCACGCGCTAAAACAACGATTAGGGCGTGCGCCTTGCCTAACTTAGACCCCCATTTCTAGACCTGATTTTTACCCAAAATTAAAAATTCCAAAAGAGGGATAGTCCTACTCACCGGTGGTCCATAGCTAGTTAGTCGGTCAAATCATCGGATCCTCTTGGTGTGATGATTACGAACTGGAATGCGGTCCATCTCTCCTTCTCTTCTTCTTCACTCTGAGTGGCTCCAAGGCTTGTGTGTAACAATGACTCCTCATTGGGCCCATTGTGGCTTATATGGGCCCTCGTGAGGGCCCATTTCCTCCGCGGTCTCGCATCTTCATTTCTTCCTTCTAAATTTTCCATGACTGCTTCATATTTCTTCCTCACTTATCCCTTCCACCCAAATCCTTCTTCCTCTATTTTCGAGAATTTTTCATCTTTTTTTCAAAAAAATTCTCGAGGGTGCATACACCTCCCACGCTTTACATAGGGGCATCTTATTCTTCTTCTTCTATCTTCTACCCATCTCCAAATTTGCCGCTGTGTAAAAGAGGGGCAAAATGTAGACACTTAAAAATAATTATTTTAATTATTTTTAATTTCTCACATAATTAATTTATTAATTAATTATGCAAATTATAATTCTCCTCAATATTAATTAATTATAATTAATATTGTCACTATAGTATGTGATTGATTTATTTAATAAATCAACTCCTCTTTTTATTCTTCTAAAAATTAAATCTTCTCAAATCCTCCCCTTAGATAATTAATTTCAATTAATTAGTTAACCTACATGATTCCTACAAATCATCTTCCTAATCCATACCTAATAAATTCTTCTAGAAATTCCCTAAACTCACTTAACCTTATTCTTCTAATTTTTAATTCCCTCCACTCATTCTCTCTCCTAGTCAAATCCTCCTACAAATCCTATCCCACCTGACCTTTCCTCTAATCCCCCTCCTAATGAGTTGCTAGTGGCTAATCATCATGATTAGCCACAAAGTCAACTCCTTGTCTCTTCCATCTAACCACTATCCTTAAATGCTCTTTTCCTAGGTGAATGTGAGATTTTCAAAATCTCACATTCCTCTAGGCATCTCCTCTCCTAAGGAATTTGTAATTCCTCCTTATTCATCCAATCCCCATGATCATCCCTTTTTGAAGAATTTTAAATTCTTCCTCCCCATTCTTCAAGGAATGTCCCATCCCTTTCTCTTCTCAAGGCACATTGGGAAGTCCTCCCAATGCACCTTGAGGAGTGTGGAGACAAGAAATGTCTTTAAGACATATCTCTTGGTCTCCACACCCTCTCTTGGTCTCCACACCCTCTCTTGGGCCTTGTGTGAGCTCACAAGAAATCCTAGCCATCCATTCTTCCTCTCCTCTTCCTATAAATTGAGGACTCCATCCCTTCATTGATCATCACCAAGTTTAGTAATCTTATATTGCTAGTTTGAGCCTAGAAAAGTCATCATAGTATCCTTAACATGCCAAAATCATCTCTCATCCACACTTAATCATCTCATCCATATCATCCCTCAAGATCCATCTCATTTGTGCATAATATTTGGAGAGCCATCCACATCAAGCAACCAAAGGAGCACATCAAGTGGAGCATCATTAAGGGGCGCCTTCACTTCATCAAGCTCAATCCGAGGGAGAGGTAAAAAGATTGTGAGGTATATGCATGTTATTCATGTTTTCATGTGTTTTTGAGTTATGTATTTGATTTCATATGCTTCCATGTTTGATTTGCATGTTTACTAACTAATCCACCTCATTCTCCTTTTCACTATCTTCAAAATCTATTAGGGTTTGCACAAATTTCAGGGATCTCAATAAAGCATGTCCAAAAGATGATTTTCCATTACCTAACATTGATATGATAGTAGATATGACTGCTAGATATGAGATGTACTCACTAATGGATGGATTTTTTGGTTATAATCAGATCAAAATAGCTCCTGGAGATCAAGAAAAGACTGCTTTCACCTATGCATGGGGAACCTTCTGTTGGAACGTCATGCCATTTGGGCTAAAGAATGCTGGAGCAACTTACCAAAGAGCAGTAACTACTATCTTTCATGATATGATGCATAAGAATATGGAAGATTATGTTGATGACACTTTAGTGAAGACGATGAAGAGATCCACACATATTCAAGAGCTAGGCCTTATACTAGATAGAATGGAAAAATTCAAGCTCCGGCTAAATCCTAAAAAGTGTGCATTCGGAGTGACATCTGGTAAACTACTTGGTTATATAATTTCAAAGAAAGGAATTGAGGTTGATCTTGAGAAGGTACAAGCTATAATGGAAATTCCACCCCCAAAGAATATCAATCAAATGAGAAGTCTACAAGGACGTCTCCAGTCAATCCGATGCTTTATTTCTCAGCTAGCAAATAAGGCTCAACCTTTCACAAAAGTATTAAGGAAAGGGGTAATCTACAACTGGGATCAGGAATATGAACAACACCTTTAGAAAATCAAAGAATACCTGTCCAATCCACCAATACTGATGCCACCAATTCAGGGTAAACCATTGATCTTATACATATCAGCTACTGATTCATCATTGGGGGCACTTCTGGTACAACGAGATGAAAATAAAAAAGAGAGCTATATATTACATCAACAGAACATTGATGTCTTATGAAATGAACTATACTATAATAGAAAATGCATGATTGGCATTAGTCTTTGCATCACAAAAATTGAGACACTACATGTTAGCACATTCCATCAACCTAGTAGCTAAGATTGATCTGCTCAAATATCTTCTCAACAAAGCAACACTTACAAGAAGATTGGCTAAATGAGTCATGGTTCTTATAGATTTTGATATTGAATATGTGGAACACAAAGCCATCAGAGGATAATTAATTGTAGATCAACTTGTTGATGCTCCACTTGAAGACACTCAACCACCGCATATAGAATTTCCACATGAATCAATAATGCACCTTACTCAACAATCATGGAAGATGTTCTTTGATGGGTCTTTCACTCAACATGGTTTCGGTGCTGGAATACTTTTATTACTCCTCAAAAGTATTCAATCCCAAAGGCTTATAAGATTATTTTCCCTTGCACAAGAAACATTGCAGAGTATGAAGCCCTGGTAAATGAGATCAAGCTGGCTATCGAATGGAAGGTTCTGGAATTACACATCTATGGAGATTCTCAGCTAATCATCAATCAAATCAATGATACATATCAGAATTGAGATGAGAAACTAATGCCTTATAAGAGAATGGTGGATGATCTCAAGAAATATTTACTTTTGTGTCATTCTAGCAGATTCCCAAATCAGCAAACAGAGCAGCAAATGCTATGGCCACCTTGGCATCTATACTAGAGTTACAAGAATCTAATTTTTGCTTTGAATTCCTGGTGGAAGAGTTACATTACCCTGCCTATGATTCTCCTGAGTCCGAGATGGTCTATTCTATTATTGGACATGACTCATCTCGCTATAGCCATATTTACTCTTATCTTCGAGACCAAACCATCCCAGAAAATCTTACTTGTAATGAGAAAAGGAACCTAATTTGAAATGCTTCACAATACTTTATCATCGCTAACAATCTATTTAGGCAAGGTTTGGATAGTACTTTTCTTAGGTGTCTAGAAACTAAAGAGTCCCAAAATGCATTATTGGAAGTCCATGAAGTTATTTGTGGATATCATTCGAATGGTATTACTTTAACTTGGAAACTACTAAGGGTTGGTTACTACCGGCCAGACATGGAGAAAGACACTATAAAGTTTTCTAAAACTTGTGAGAAGTGTCAGCTACATGGGAATCTTATACATGCTCCAGCAAGGGATCTCATACCCTTCATTACACATTGGCCTTTTCAACAATGTTCCTTTGATCTCATTGGTCAAATATATCCTACATCATCCAACGGAAACAAGTTTATCATAACTGACACTGAATACTTCACTAAGTGGATAGAAGCGGTTCCGCTTATCAAAGCAATCGGTAAACAAGTAGCTCTGTTTATCCTTAACTATATCATCTACAGGTATGGGATACCTTCATCCATTATGACTGACAATGGAGGAAAATTCAAGAATAAATATCTAGACGAGCTCTGTGAGAAATTCAAAATCAAACAACACTGGTCATTTGTATATTACCCTCAAGGTAATGGACAAGCTGAAGCATCTAACAAAAACCTGTTGACTATCTTACATAGAACAATGAACAAATCTGGGAGGGATTGGCATTTGCAGCTCAATCCTATGCTATGGGCTTATAGAACGTATTAGAACACCTACTGGGGCTACACCTTTTTCTTTGGTGTATAGGTCCGAAGCAATATTACCTATTGAAGTGGAAATACCATCTTTGAGAGTTTCTTTGCAAGGTCTTGTTACTGATGAAGACTATAGAATATCTAGATTGCAAGAGCTCGAGTTGTTGGATGAATGCCAGCAAGTGGTGTTTGATCATCTAAGAGTATATCAAAAGATAATATCTAAAGGATATAACAAGAAGGTTCGACAACGAGAATTTCAGGTTGGTGACCTTGTTCTGAGAGAAAATCCTAAAAATCAATAGTTTTGAGACAACAAAGGGAAGTTTGAACCCAACTGGTTGGGTCCCTACATCGTTACTACAGTCTTTGGCTCTGGTGCCTATCATCTCTCAACATCGGAAGGAGAACAACTCCATGAACTGATTAAAACCATCCACTTGAAAAATTTTCTTCACTTAGTATTCTCTGCTCCAGCAACCTGTACAGCTAAAAAATGTCCTGAAAAAAAATCTAAAAAATCATAAAAAGTCCTTAAAAAAAAAAGAATCTTTGCCAAGTAGGTGAAAACCTGGCAAACATGTGCCTCTTGTACTCAAACGCTCCATCTATCAATGCAACATTGGCATTCCTGCTTTCATGCATCTTTGCTTTTGCTTGTACATATATTTTATTCGCTTTTGTGACATCCTGGTTCTTTTAGAACCCTCATTGCTTGAAACTGATCAATTTCCTAGTCTTAGGGTAATCAACTAAGAATTTTACATGTCCTAAGCAATATCAACCAAGTCATCATTCTGTCAGTGATACCCGGTCATCCAATCTGAGCCAGTCACCTGTCTCCTAACTACTGAAGAGTTTTATCACTGAGTACACAAGCAAAACAACATTACTGAAAACAATCACTAAACAGTTTGAGATATGCATAAAAAATTTATGTCTGTGATGTCTTTTATATTGGTTTTTGATTATTATTCCCTTTGAGTAACTCGAGGAAGTCTATCTTGACTAAGAGGAGAAAGGATTGGGGGCATAATAATTTTCTTTGTTTTATTCTTGTAGGAATGATTCTAATGATCTGGAAACATCTAATCAGCTGGGTGTCTATGATAAGAGCCTTCAAATCAAGGTGAAATTGCCACACATACCTCGCCTCCACTTATTTGTATGCTATAGGGAGGTTCTCATCATTTCTTTGTCTGTTTTGAGGGAATTTCTTTAAATGTGCAATCCGGGTCCATGTGTAATTTGTCCAAGGATATGAACAAAAAACGAGTCATTACAGACAAGATAATTAATATTGCACATGAAAAGGAAGGAACTCTATTCTGCCTGCTATGTTTGTAAATGCTCAGTGATGAATATTAGGCATTCTAAATCCAGTGACTAGTTTAAGTTGCATTCATTCTGCATTTTCTGCATTCCGGGTGATTTCTGCATGATAAACAATGATCTCTTTATATTCTGAATGAGAGTTTGAAGTTTCATCATTTCTCAGCTAAGTGGTCTCTTTTTCATCATTTCTTCAATCAAGTACTTGTGTATTGATAAGTTAGCTGCATACATACGCATCTTATATAGATCCATACATTTCATTACATATGCTCATTTGCATTCACATTATTGCATAGAAAAATAAAAATTTGCATTGCTCATTATTCATTTTCATCATTTATTTGCATATGAAAAGAAACAAAAACAAACATTCAAATTCATTTGCATTGCATACATATAGAACAAAGCATATAGAAGAAATCATCTCATAAATCAATCGACACAAGTACAATGGAATCAAATCAAGATCTTGTATATAATCATCAATATCTCGGGGTACAAGTGTTATGACTGTCATATACAATCTCCCATCGGAGCAAGAATCTTATGGGCTACAAAAACTGGGGTATCTAACAAAGTATAAGAGCTATAAGAAATCTAGCTCTCTACCTCTCCCTCATCGCCAGGTGGTGGAGGAGGTGGAGCCTGCTGACCGACATCCTATCTCAGTGCCCGAGCTCCCTCAGATCAAGCCATATACTGGGAATATGGAACAACCTATTGCGCTACAGGAACTGTTACACTATAAGTTGCAATGTAATAAGCCGCCCGACTAGTCTGGTGTAAGACCTCCTGCTAAAGAGTGTCTCGCTCTGCCCTCATCTCTGTGACTTGACAATCGCGCTCTACCTTGAGCTCCACTAGCTGTCGGTCACGCTCAGCTCTGACCTCAGCTAACTGACAATCTCTCTCTTATCTAAGGTCCACCAGCTGTCAGTCTCGCTCTGCAAGCTGTGTCTGAGCCACTGTCAACTATGACTGCATGCCTGCTACTCGTGCTCTCATCAACCATGCTACATCAGCTGCTCCCTACTCCCTCAGAGGCTCTCCACCTCCAGCTCCACCCTGCTCATCCCTCCTCTATCGTACCTATCTAGGAGTTTCTCGCTCCTCCTCTCCTACACCCTCCATTGTCCTAACACCACTCATCCTCACACCAACAGCTCCTAGGGATCCGCCCTCTCCTCTCTGTTTTTGTCTCCCCTCAGTTGGTACCCTGTTGCTTCTCGCACTAGGATCACCACCTGCCTACCTAGTAGCCTCTGCTCTCTATCCCTGTGCCTGTTCCTGTGCCTATGCAAGGGCATCATCCTCAATCTCCTCTATGAGAGGTGCCTGCTTAGACAGATCTGTAAATCTAGGGAATGGATGTTGCTGGAACCAATCCCACCTAAGATGTTATAACCTTGTCAGTGCCTGTATGCTTAAAGCGTAGGACAACCTAGGGGCCCATCCTCGTCTATCCTCATCTGCATAATGAGAGTACGTAGTAAACTCCTATGAAATCCCCTAAGGCCTACCATACTACCTCATAAATCAAGAAACAACAAATCGCTCAATGACTATCACGGATTTGTCGATAAGAGGATGAGTCATGAACATATCTCTCCTCACAGCTCTCCAGTCATCCCAAAGCTCTAGACCACTGTACGGTCTCCATACGACAACTATCAGGTCATCCAGCTGCCATCTCTAGTACTTTATCTTTCCTAGATGAGGCTGAGTAATGTATCCAGAATATCTATAAACAATCAGTTGTTGTGGATCTCTGACGTCATCCACTATAGGTCTGCAAACTGCGATATGCTGCCAGACCCATATCTATTAGATCAATACCCCTACAACCATTCTCTTCCCCTCTCTGTATACAATCTCATGCATCTCATGATACATGTGGGATAAAACACACAAACCCCATCCTAATCTCTCAGGGTGATCCACAAGCCTTTGCAACATCCTAGCCCAGTCGCATAAGAAACCCTATTGTCCCCTGTCCAGCATAATGAAGCAACCAATAAATTCTGACAAGACACAAGCCAGTGGAAATTGCTCACTGTACCTGGTCATCATCAGATCCCAACTAATATCCTATGTAAGGATGTCCTCATCATGAAATACCTATCTCAAAGATAGTAAGCTAGGTCGATGTGCAGAATCATAATCAACCTTATCCCCAACGAATGGAATCCTGCGAATCCTGTAAACATCCTCGGGAGTGATGGTCATCTCCCCAACTGGTAAATGAAACATGTTATGTTCAGAGTGAAATCTCTCCACAAGTGTTGTGAGCATCCCATGATTCACATGGATATTTGGCATCTGTAGAAGTTGAGTAAACCCACACAAGTCAATATGTGCCAAATCTATATCAGATAACTCACGCACTAGTCTCATAGTCGGAAGATAGACGCATCGAAAAAGAACATGTGGTAATCGCACTTGTAAGAAGCAAACAATAGAGCATCAGAAACTCATCCAAATTCACTATAAGACAAATTAAACATCATGTAGATCCAAATAAATTAATTGTAAAATTAAATTTTCATGTTTGCACCCTTAAAAATGCTCACTGTTTTTCATACAACATTTCACAGAGTAGGCAGAAACTCGTACGAGTCACGAATAGGTATAGGACGAAAAAAGACTCTAATACAATACAAAACATGCATTTGCATGACAAAAAGGTCTATCAAGAAAAATTTTGTACGACACAAGGGGGTGTCCCGAACGACAAAACTAATGGCTTTAAACGATAAAACATAAAAAGATAGTTTGTCGTACGAGATAGAATGTTGTCTCGCACGACAAATCGATAATGACCGACTTTTAAATGCCATAAAAAGAAAAAATTCAACAAAAAAATTCAAAATTGATGAAATGAAAGGGCTAAAAATTAGACTCTTACTGTTGGCTCATAGTTCCGAGGTCGATTATGACGTCTCTGGCGCTCAAATCAGTGCTCCTGGATCGAAATGACCATTTTTCTTCGCATAAGGCTTTTTGAATTTTCAAACTTGGAGAGGTTAAAATGAATTGAAAATGACACTTTGACCCCTTATATAGCCAAAACCCTAATTTCTCAACTTGCTTTGATGGACATAAAAATTGTACCCTTAGCTAATTTGCCCATCCCGATTCCATTTTCGGGATCGAAATTGAAATCCGAGATCATTCTCCTAGTCAATTTCAATACAATTTGGACTACTTAGCGCTTTCATCGCATTCTCATAATTTTGTTCAATTTGCGCTCATTTTCTCATCAATCAACGTTAAATCTTCACATATTCCTCTAAATCATTTTTTGTGCTCAAACCATTATCATCGCAAACAATTGCCTAAAATCATGAACCCTCGCTATCTTTCGATTTCACTCCTGAGGGGGCATACTCGTGACTTCATGACCTCACATCTTCAAAGTTGAGAAATTTTTCAAATCTTCATCAAAAGACAAGCAAAATCTTTTCAACTAAAGAAAATCAAACAAATTCTTATCTCTAAGGGGCATCTCAGCTTCATCGCATCATATCAAGTTGAGATTTATCGATCATTTGAATCAAATCAATCGCTAGGGGCATATCAGTTTCATCGCTTCAAATCAAGCTGATATTTATCTTCATCTGAATCAGTCTCTTAACGTTAATCAGTTTCATCGCTTTTCATCAAGCTGATTATTCGTTTAAACTCAATCAAAATTTTAAAGAGTATCTTTGATCACATGCTCAATCTAAGCAAGTGTTCAGTTTCATCGCATCAAATCAAACTGGATAGTTTATCTTTGCTCATCTTGTCTTGATCCATCAAGTTCAAGATCGATTTTATCTTCGCTCACTATGTCTAGTTCAATCAAGTTCTAGATCAGTAAGATTCGCTTCTTGATCAATCAACTTCAAGTTCGGTATCTTTTCTCTCCATCGGTCCTAGTTCAATCAATTTTGGGATCAGTATCGCTTTAATCAACTTTGTTTAGCTTCATCGCTTCGAATCAAGCTAAACACCTCGCTCTTCATCTGGTTCGTGATCAATCAAGTTCAGAACTGGTATCTCCTAGACACATCAACTATTCTTTGAACCAACGCGTTGCTCACGCATTAATTCAAAGAGGGGAAAATGTAATACCCTAAAATTGGTCAGCTAAACCATGGGCCCCTAATTTGGACAACATCACCAAGGTCCTAACCAAAGGCAATTAAATCAACTTTGAGAACACAGTTAATTAATTCTTCAATCATCAAATGTCACGTGACAAGTGAATTATTCTATATTAATTAAATATTTATTTAATTAATTAAATCATTACAAGAAAATCATTTTGATCAATTATCCTATTTAATTTATTAAATATCCTACCATATTTAATTAATTAATAAATTTGCCATTTAATCATAAAAAAGGAATAATTTATTACAAAAGAGGAATTAATCACAAAGAAAGAGTTAAATTGAAAATAAAATAAAAGAATTGAATTGAGAGAGAAATCAAACTTGAGATATTATTTCTTTCTTCTAAATTGATAACTTGAAATCAGAAAAGCAATTAAAAGGAATTATTGATCATTCTCTAAAATTGGAACACAAAGCTTTTGAGAAAAGAAGTTCAATTGCATTGAAAAGACTCTTTTCTTGAATAAATCAAAGAATTACCTATTTTTATCTCAAGTGCATGGAATTAATTGAATTATATCTATAATGCAAACTCAAACTTCTTTTCTGAATGCATTTCAATTAAACTATATTTGGAATCTATCTCAAGGTTAACTGAATTTGATTTCTCAATTATTTCAATTATCATAAATTGTGCCTTTTCCTGATCTCTCTTGTGATTCTCTATAAATTCAGCCTTCATCTCTCGTTCAAAACACCCTAGAGATTTATTGTTATTATACAATTTTTACTCTAGAGTCATTAAAGATTTTTTTGTTTGCTTTTTGAGATTATTGCATCTTAGTTTAATTTATTTTTGCAAATTTTCATGATTGCTTGAATTCATATAGCTTACTATTCATCCATCTAGCATAATCTTGCATCCATTTAGCTTAATCTCATACTCATATAGATTAAATCCTTTGTCTTGGTGTAGTCTAGTCACTGGTATTTCTTATACAAATCTGAGAGCAATTTTATACTCGCATCTTTTAGAAGGCAATTAGTCGATTTGTTATGGTTTTCATATTCATGCTTATATCTGTCTAACCATACATGTAATGACTTAATTGAAGTGTTGTGCCTTGCAAATTACAAACTTATTACACTTTTTCACATACACACTCCCAAACCCCTACCAAGGGGGATCCAAAAATTAGTCATCCCCTTGAACCCCTTGGGAACAAAAGTGGGAAGAGAAAGACCCCCACGCCCTCATAAATAACTAAGACACAAACAAAACTAAAGCTAAAACATATCAATCAATAAGATAATAAGGCTCCATTAGAGAGATATAGTGTTAGTAATGCAAAATGGAATCAAAAGAAAGAAAAACAATATTTTCCAATTGTGTAGAGATTTGCTCCTTGGATTTATCTTCTTCAATGAAGAAAAAATAATACAAACAATGGAACCAAATAACCACCTAGCTTAAATGTTATTAAGAGCTTGTTATAATGAATTCACCCTACAATTTAGTACTTGTTATAGCCAGTAGCCAATAGGACACTGGGTGAAAATCACTAGAAATAATTAACCTCTTTAATCCATCATCATTATAATCATAATCATAATGTTGGCATTTGGACAAAGCAAGCAAACACTAGGTGACTAATCTACAATCACCTTAAAAGATGATGAATTTAATTGAAGAAACTAAGATGAAAACTTCAAAATATGATGTCAAACTTACTTCATTGCATAGATAGTTTGTAGTGTTAGGATGAAGAAACGAATTTAAATAGCAGATAAAACAGAATTATAAACACAACATAGACAAATGAGACACACAGATTTATCGTGGTTCGGCAATTGCCTATGTCCACACTTGAAGCAAGGGAATCAATAGATTAATAACCAATTTGGTTTACACACATACACAGCTGCAAGAAGCTCCAGAAAAATCACTCTACAAATGAAATATATAATCAACTCTTAAAGAGCTTGCAAGGAGAAGTTGAAGAGCCAAGAGTTTTGGTGGCAAGATGAAGGAGTCCCTTGGACTTCACTTCCAACAATCTCCAACTAAAGGCCAATGAACTACTGCAACAAGTAGATTCCCCCACTCAGTCCTGCTATCAATTATTGGAAAGGCCGAGAGAAGCTCAGCAGAAATCGAACTTCTCCCACTTAACTACTTTAGTGAGAACAACAATCGGATTCTTGTCGGTATGAATTTTATCTACATGAAACTTGCCTTCTTTGACCATATGGTGAACATAATGACTACGAACATCAACATGTTTTGATCGAGGCTGAGATGTCTAATGTTTAGTCATAAAGATGGCACTGTTATTATAACAAAACAAAGCAAAATCTGATTGCTTCAAACCCAACTCACTGAACAAGAGTTGCAACCATACCATCTCTTTTGCTCCCTCAAAAAGAGTTATGTATTCAACCTCCACAGTCGATTGAGCAACTGTGTGTTGCAATTTTGAATCCCAACTAATTATTGCCCCGGTGAATGTGAAAGCATAACCTGAAGTAGACTTTCTTTTGTCTAAATCACTGGAAAAATCAGAATCAGTAACCCTTGCAAAACTGCCTTGTCCTTTCCAAACCATAAACAAAAATCAGAAGTACCCTTGAGATACCGCAAAATATACTTGAGTGCCTCCTAATGTGATTTGTCTGGATTAGCCATAAATCTACTCACTACTCCCACGGCATGAGCAATGTCCGGATGAGTAGACACCATAACGTACATAAGACTGCCAATTGCAAATTTGTATGAAATTTTGTCCATAAACTCCTTATCTTCTTGTGTTTTTTGACACAATTGAGAAGAAAAATAAAAATTAGAGGCTAAGGGTACGCAAACAAACTTAGCATTTTCCATACCAAATTTGTCCAATACTTTTTTAATATAATCTTGTTGAGATAGTTTGAGTTCTCTCTTTTTCCTAACCCGAAAAATAGTCATTCCTAGAATCTTCTTTGCTACCCCTAAATTTTTCATGGCAAATTCCTTTGATAAATAAGTTTTAAGTTCACTCACAATCCTCATGCTTGTGTCGGCCACTAGCATATCATCCACATAAAGGAGAAGTATGACAAATTTGCCATTAGGAAGCTTTTTAAAGTAGATACAAGGATCAGACTCACTGTGAGTAAACTTGTGATCAATCATGAATTCGTCAAATTTAAGATACCATTGTCGAGAGGCTTGCTTAAGCCCATACAAACTGCATTTCAATCTGCAATAGAGGTGTTCTTGTCCCTTTATAATGAACCCTTCTGGCTGATGCATAAATAGTTCCTCATCAAGATCGCCATGGAGAAATGTTGTCTTCACATCTAGCTATTCAAGTTGAAGATCCCAGGCTGCAACTAAGCCCAATACTACTCGGATGGTAGTCATTTTGACTACTGGCAAGAAAATTTCTTTGAAGTTGAGGTCTTGTTGCTGAGCATATCCCTCTTCAACTAGTCTTGCTCAAAATCATTTGCAAATCTTGAGTTTATACACCCATTTATTTCTTAATGCCTTTCTGTCAGGCGAAAGTGGCACCAAATCCCATGTCTGGTTTTGCAATAGTGCGTCCATTTCTTTGCACATCACAGCGTGCCAGTTATCACAATCTACATTTTTAAAAGCTTCTTTGTATGTTGCAGGCTCTATTTGATCAAAGATTAGCAGGTAGGTTCAGCTTCTTCACAAAACAATAAATCATAGTCAGAGAACTTTGCAGGAGGTCGCCTCTGTCTGGTTGATTTCCTCAATTGATTCTCTATTTGAGTAGTAGAGTCATTCAATTTATAAGTTCCTTGATTATGCAAATCATCATCACTCCCATTGTCTTTATTTATGTTCCCTGTAATGTCTTTATTTTTGTGTCTGGTAATTTATCTATCTGCAGGGTAATCGAAGGCCTATGGATTTTTATCCATGTTGGGTGTAGGCAAGTCGCAGGAGGAGGAACCCACAGAAGTATTTTGCATTGTCTCTATTCGGCGAGTGTGTAGGGAGATGGGTGTTGTGGCGGCATCTTCCATGGCCTGGGTTTGTCAAGTGTGCAGAGAGTGGGGAGCCATGGGAGCATCCTCCATGGTCTGCACAGGAGGGTGACTCCACCATTTGACTGCGGAGGTGGAGCCTGCAGGTAGCCCATGGGGAAGACTACATGGAGCCCACGGTGGAGGTGAGTAAGATGTGGGGTGTGGGGATGGTGATGTAGGGCACCATGGGCTATATGGATTGTGCCTTCCAAGCAGGGTGGACTGTGATGTAGGCCATGGTATAAAGTGACTCTTCCTACAAGGATTTGAAGACTGTGAAATAGTCTCTTCATGATGTGTTGTTCCAAATGGTAGTGAGCTTTCATAAAAGATATTGTCTTCTTCATCATTCTTAGTCTGAAAATTGTATTCAACTAAGGTAGATGTCATAGGGGCTCCCACTAAATGAGCGATCGGAGGCAGAGCGCTGGTAGTTGAATTCTGAAACAAAGACATAGGGACATATTCTTTCTCTGATTTATTTGAATCTTGTAGCGCGGGGAAGGAGGTCTCATGGAAAATTACATCCCTACTGCGAACAATCTTTCTGTGAACTAGATCCCACAATATAAAACCAAATTTCTCTTCGCCATACCACACAAAAATACATTTCAGGGACTTTGGATCCAATTTGGTTCGCTTCTCCTTGGGTATATCCGAGAAGGCTTCACATCCAAACACATGAAGATGTGAGTATGAAATCCTCTTCCCTTGTCATTCCTCTTCTGGAATACCAAAATCCAATTTAGATGAGGGACTTCGGTTTATTAAATACACTATTGTGTTACACACTTCTGCCAAAAATTCCTTGCCTAAACCTGCATTTGACAACATACATCGTGCCTTTTCAAGAATTGTTCTATTCATCCTCTCAGCTGCACCGTTTTCTTGAGGAGTGAAAGGAACAACCTTGATTATTCTAATCCCATTATTAGCACAAAAATCATCAAATTCATGTGAACAAAATTCTCCACCATTATCGGTTTGTACACATTTAATCTTATGCCCAATCTGATTTTCAACTAAAGCCTTGAAAATTTTTAATTTTGAAAAGACTTTAGATTTTCGAGAAAGCATATAATTCCATACTTTTCTTGTACAATCATCAAGAAAGGTGACAAAATAGTTAGCTCCTCCAATAGATGTTACCTTGGTAGGCCCAAAAACATCCGAGTATACAAGCTCCAACGGTGTTGCCTTTGTGTCATGCCCACCTTTAAAAAAACTGACTCTCTTTTGTTTGCCATAAAGGCAATGTTCACAAAAGGCTAAGTCAACAAGTTTGAGGCCTGGTAGCTGATTTCTTGTATGCATAACATGGAGTCCTTTCTTGCTAATATGCCCAAGTCTTTGATGCCAAAGATCCACTTTGCTGTCCTCAATCACCATTGCAACTCTCACTTCACCATGAGTCTTAAATATGTATAAACTACCCACTTTATTACCATTTGTAATCAGCATGGTACCATGAGTCACCTTCCATGTATCCGGAAGAAATTTTACATTAAGACCTTGATCAAAGAGTTGTCCAACGGATATCAAATTTTGCTTCAATTTTGGGACATGGCGAACATCTTTTTTACCACCTTCTAATGGCAGCAATACATTCCCTTTGCCTGTAATTTCACAAGCTTTGTTATCTCCTAAGAAAAAATTTCCAAAATGACCTTCATGGTAGTTAATTAGTGCTTCAAGACATGAGGTAGCATGATGGGAGGCACCAGAATCAAGCACCCATGAATCCGGAGTAGTGTCAGTTGTTGAAATGATTAGTACACTATCACCTTTATCTTAGATTGGATTTTTTTCATTGTCTTGCACCCTCTCTTGTGCCC
Organism: Cryptomeria japonica; assembly: GCF_030272615.1. NCBI lineage: Eukaryota > Viridiplantae > Streptophyta > Pinopsida > Cupressales > Cupressaceae > Cryptomeria > Cryptomeria japonica. The sequence goes on along the minus strand of NC_081414.1, from coordinate 477,668,530 downwards.
TTTTGAAGTTTCTACAATCTTTCTTCACATGACCAGCTTTGCCACAAAACCAACATTCACCATTTTTGTTTCTAGATTTCGATCTCCTTGCTGATTTCTAACTTCTATGGTAATTATTTTTGCCTCTATTATGACTTCTGCCTCTATTTGCCATGCTGACCACTGTTAAGGCTTCACCGGATGAAGGTTCATCATTCTTTCTTCTCAAATCCTCGCTGAGAAGAGTAGCTGCTACATCATTAAAAACCAACTTATTTTTACCGGATATAGATGTGCTAATTGTTGTTACAATGCCATCCCAGCTGCTTGGCAAAGAATATAATAAGAGAACAACCTTGTTCTTATCATCTTGTGTCATCCCCACCGAAGTCGCTTGACTAATCAATGTATTAAATTCATTGATGTGGTTTGCCATAGCACAACCTTCCTTCATTTTCAGTTTGTACAAGCACTTCATAATAAATAATTTATTTGCAGTCGATGCCATTTCATAAATGGCTATGAGTCTATCCCATACATCTTTTGTTGTTGCATCACCCGTGACATTGAAGAGAACATTGTTGGACAACAGGAGAAAAATTGTCGCTCTTGCCTTCTTGTCTGATTTTTCCCATTCTTCATCAGCCATCACAGTTGGCTTCTTCGCTTTCCCTTCAAGCATGAGTGAAAGGTCTTGCTTTATTAGCGCAGATTCCATTTGCATCTTCCATAACCCAAAGCTCTATCTGGAGAACTTCTCTATCTTCGCTTATTCCATGATTCTGGAATTTCAACCACCAAAATCTTAACATTGATCTAACCTCACTCTGATACCAATTGTTAGGATGAAGAAATGAATTTAAACAACAAATAAAATAGAATTATAAACACACAACATGGACAAATGAGACACACAGATTTATCGTGGTTCGGCAATTGCCTACGTCCACACATGAAGCAAGGGAATTAATAGATTAATAACCAATCTAGTTTACACACATACACAGCTGCAAGCAACTCTAGAAAAATCACTCTACAAATGAAATATATAATCTTCTCTTAAATATCTTGCAAGGAGAAGTTGAAGAGCTAAGAGTTTGGTGGCAAGATGAAGGAGTTTGTTGGACTTCACTTCCAACATGCAAAACTGTAAGCACAAGTGCAATGATAGCCCCAGCCAAAGCTAAACTTCTCCAAGGCAATGAGAAATGCTCCTCCACAAACTCTATTGATCATACCTTGAATTTGCTTTCGTAGTGCTCTTGCAATTTTGGAAGGCATCTTTCTGACTCCATGACTGCACAGACCATTGAGGAGCTGGGATGCAGGTCTTTGTTCTAGTGGGCCATATCTATGTGATGTGCAGGGTGTGCAACAAACCCAGTATATGATGAACTTGTTCATCTTCTACCAGGACCATTTTTTCATATCATAATTGAAAGGGTACAATTTATAACTTGGATACTTCACCAGCTTTGTCCCGATACCATCTGATGAGTTGAGTTCTAGTTAAAGCAAATTTCAGAGAACGATCAAGGGGATTTGATTTTCAAGCATCAAAATGTCACACAATATATGAAATCCAGTATAATCAATTTGTTACTCTTAAAAATCCATTCAGAGTAAGCATCATGAATTGCATTTTAAACATGCGGCAAATTAGAAGCTCCATGCAAGGACCATTTTAGTTATTAATGGTTGCACTTCCCCCATTCCTGTCCTTCCAGTGACGTCAGTGTTCGAGGTAGTAGATATTGAAAATCCTTAGTTTTTATTAATTTTTAGTTTCTTTTAATTGAACAATTTTAATTGTTCAATTAAGGCTTCCATCATTCTTTAATTAATTTTTCATTAAATAATTTTTAAATGTTTGATTATAATTTATTCTAATTAATCATTTCTTCACTCCATCTATTTTGTTGTCTAATCACTCTAAATTAATTATTCTTCTTAGATTAAATCATTATATAAATTATTAAATCCCCCTTTATCCCTCACTAATTCTTCTTCTTAGGTTAAACAATTATTTATTTAATCTATCATATTTTCCCAATCCACATAATTAAATGAATTTAAATATTCATTTAAATACTATTAAATTTTGTACAGCTTGAGTTGACCTAGTGGTGGAGAACTTGTGCTCTTGAAAGAGAGGTCACAAGTTCAAATCCCACAAAGGGGTAAGGTATGTACATCTTATCAGCTTCGGCCCATTACCGATCAAAACAAAAAAATACTATTAAATTTTGTCTTCAAACATGTAGTGCCACTGTTAAAAACACTTTGTTGGTGAAGTGGCCTCAAAGTTTCAAACCCCTATTGAGTCATTGTGCTTGCAAGTCTATCATGCCAGAGTCATCGGTCATATTAAAAAGTTTATCATATAGAGTCGGAAGGCGTATCATGCCAGAGTCATCAGTCACATTAAAAAGTTTACCATCCATTTCCCAAACCATCCATTTCCCAAAATCTTAATCGATCTTGACCATTCATTCGATCCTCATCACCTATAATTTGAATCAATTCTCATTCGAACTCAACTACACATTTGATTATCTTCTCACTATTATCATGTGTCACTTCAAGATTGTGAATTTTCTTTGTGCACACATAAAAATGAGAGCTTTTTTGTAGAAGAATAAGAAGGACAATAGAGGCTACAAGAATTAAATCCAATTGAATTTTGGTTTGTACTTTGTTTTATTGCATTTTAATTTGATTGCTTCATTGGTTGAATAGTATTTTGCTTTGAATTTTTAGTTAGTGATTGTTCTAATGTTTTATTGCAATTGCTCCTATTTTCAATTTGACATTCATTATCTAAATTGAAATGTATATGTTTATTGTTTATTGTATTGGGTGATCTATTTTGGGGTTCATAGATGATTGATGGTATATAAGACTATCTCATATTTTCATTAAGGGAAGGGATTAGGTTATCCAATGTATCTTTGCATAGTGTAATTAATATAGTGATGATTACAAATTTTATGTTTCTTTTTCTTTATGATTATATGGTTTTCTATGGTTGTATATTTCATTTACAATATTTGTGTTATCAACTATTATTTTTTTAAATAATTAAACAAAATAAAATTCTATTTATATTAAGGAAATTAGGATTAATATTTCCTATTGTTCAACTCATTAACCACAAACACATAGATGTGAGTCTATGATTTGATGTTAGGATCTATGACTGTTGCACGTGAGATGTTAACTTTTACAACGATTAAATTGAAGGTCTTGAAATTGAAATTGGAATGCTTAAATAAACATCACAATAATTAAATAATGAATTATCAATAGAGAGAAATAAGAGAAGACAAGGAAACACGAGTTGATAACAGGGTTCACCAAATGGATACGTCTCCAAGTCCCTCTCCAACAGAGTGACCAATCCTTGATTATGCTCCCAAAAAAATATTACAAGGTCTCCAACTTATTACAAAGTCTCTGAGTCACATCTCCTTAGATGATAATGAATTACAAAAAGTCCTTCTCCAACAAGTACAGCAAGCTTGACTTCAAGCTCCCAATGCACAGAGGTGAACAATTCACTATCACAAGCTAACTCTCCAAATGACTTAGCTCTCCAAAAATTCTCTCACAATACTCTTCAATCTTCAATGTCTTTCATTACAACAATCACCCCCCTTTATACAATTCCAAATGATAAAGTGAGGTTAAAACAATAATATTTTACAATATCTCATATCTCCCAAATTTACAACATGTAATATTTGGAAATCCCCCTAATTTTAAAATAATATTCTTAAAATAAAACTAACCCTTTAATTCCATGACTCTTATAATTTTGAGCCTTACATAAAAAGCCCGATCACCTAAATATATGGCAATATATATATTTTTCGGGCTTATCTTCTTTGGTTTATATTTTATAAACCTATTCTTATCAGGTTAGGATGTTTTTCTATATTTAGGTTTTATATTGGGGGTTGACCCGAGGCCTCTTTTCACAGCCCAACTTTAACATATAACAAAAACAATATTCGTCAACCACGACATCATATAGCGGTAGGGAGTGGTGGCCCATAACTATGGGGCCATCAGTTCAAACCACTGGCCCTCCAAAATTATTTTATAGGGAGTTCGATAGTCTTCAAATATAACTAAGGCCATGAATGTTGTAGTGGTGGAGAGAAAGTATAATGGAGGGGAGGTCAAGGTTTCGACTCCCCTTCATACCAATTTTGGTGAAATGCAATAAAAAAGGTTTGTCCAACATACTAGATGGCTCTCATTAGAGTAGACTAAAGAGAAACAAAGCAACCATCATACAAGCTCTGCAACTCTCCCGCCTTCATCACGCTTTGAATTTGTTCCCCTTGAATGACCGCACCCCCTGGGGTGGTCCCTCCCTCCCTGCAACTAGACCCCATACCTGATACCATAGTCAGATCACATGTTGTTGTTCCGACTGTGGGGACCCCATGATCTATGGGTCATACGGAAGAAAAAACCAAGTTTGACACCCCTTCCACCATGCTGGTTCTGACTGACTCTGGCCTGGACAGTGAAGGGAAGAATATACCACATCATGGACCAAAAACTTCTATCGGACATGGGGATGTGTAGAATGGAAAGAAGGATCCTAAGTCTAGTTGGAAGAACACCCTCCTTGAGTCCACAAATTCGATCTTAGAAGAAGCTTTGGCCAAAGTTACCCAAATGGAAGAAGGAACTGAGATCAAGCTCACAGACAATCTCATGGACAAAATCGTCTCTTCCCTTCACCTGCCAATCCTTGGTCAATTCTTTTCCTTCCGACCATCTATTGACATGATCAAGCGATGGGCAAAATCTTGATGGAAGATCAAAGGTAGCGTGGACATCTCAGCAATGTCGGGGCGACTCTTCCTGTTTAGGTTCAATACTGCGAAAGATCTAATCTATGTCATGTCGGGTTCCTGGGCTTATGGAAAACATTTTTTAACTCTGGCTAAATGGAAGCTGGGATTCAACCCCTCAATTGAACTCAACTGCATGGCTCCTATATGGGTTAGGCTCCTTGGCCTCCCGCTGGAGTTCTGGGATGAGCAAATCTTCCGATGGATAGGGAACTCATTTGGCAGCTATGTTGCAGTAGACTCAGTCACTCTTAATAAATCCAAGTTGGTTTATGTTCACTTTTGTGTCAATGTTACGATTAATAAGGCTCTCCCAAATTTTGTTTCCCTAAAATAAAAATGGGGAAAATGGTCCTAGGCTATTGTGTATGAAAATGCTACCCTCTTTTGCCAGAAGTGTAATAAACAAGGCCATGCCTACACTGAGTGTAAGTCCCCAGTGACTACTGAGCCCAAGCTCAAAGAAAAGGCTATCTGGGCTAAGCCCGTCAACCCAAATGCTCCCTCATCATCTGCTCCCCTGGAGCTGACCGGTGTGAATGAAATCCCTGAGGACTACCCCCACACGGACAAGATCCTTGAAATCTTAAAATCCCCTGTGGACCCTGTTAAGATTGTTAATCCTATCATTCCCCTGGAAGAAGGTGAAATCCCATCGGTGATGAGTCTCAGCCTCTCCCCTAAACCCCTTTCATCCTTAGGTTTGTTGTCAAACAACATCACCCTCATTCCCTCTACTACCCCCACCCCCTCATCCTTTCAAGCTTCCATTTCGGATGAAGTTATGTCTCCTGTGGCTGAGGTTAATCTTTTTACTTCAACCCCCCCTTTCTCCTCTAGTATGGAGGAAAGGTCTGCTCTACTAGGGAACTCCCTTACAATGTTACCTCCTATGAAACCTTCACCTCTGAAATCTCCTCGGGCAGGTAATGAAGAATGGATAACCTAGAAGAAGAAAGACAAGGCCAAGAAAGCGGATGTGGGGGGTATTGAAAATAAAGTTGGCAGAACCTCGAAAAAGGTCCTGAGACACAAAGTTATGGCCAAGGATATTGCAAAGGGTAGACAACTGACCCTTGATGGAATCAACAGGAGTAAGAAATGAAGTTCCTCTCCTAGAACATAAGGGGTCTAAACAGCCCCCAGAAGCAGTTTGCTATAAAACAACTCATTTTGGATATGAAAATTGATATTTGCCTTCTTAAAGAAGTCAAAATGTCCCACCAAACCTTTGCTACCGTTGTTGGTAAACTCTGGTCGGGGGCATCTTTCCTGTATGTTGATGCTTTGGGGGCGTCTGGGGGTATTGCCACCCTCTAGGACCCCATTAATATTAAAGGTAAGTTTTTTTCCAGCTCCTAGAACTTCCTAGCGGTTACTCTCCAACAAGGTGAACATTGTTGGCAGATGTTCAACATCTATGCCCCCAACTCCAAGATGGGAAGATGGCTAGTATGGGAGAAAATTTCTGATCTCATATTGGCTAACTAGAAGGCCTAGTATATGCTTGCAGGAGACTTTAATTCTCCCCTCTACCCCTTTGAGAAGTGTGGAGGTCTTGCAGATTTTACTGACAGTATGGGAGATCTGGCCAACTTCATCAATGCTTCTATCCTTATGGATATTGACCTCCAGGGTGCTCCTTTCACATGGTCAAACAATATGAAAGGCAAACATCTAATTCAAGTCAGATTGGATAGATTCTTGGTTTCTACTAATTGGGACATTATCCATAACTCCTTAAAAATGCTCCCAAGGATTGCTTCTGATCATAACCCCCTTCTTTTCCATTGGAAGGATAGACCCTACCAGGGTCCCCCCCTTTTCGCTATGAGATTATGTGGGCTTCTAACCCTAACGTCAGAGATTTGGTTAGGAAATGGTAGACTATCCCGGTCCAAGGGACTGCTATGTTCAGAATTGTGGAGAAACTAAAGCTCATTAGCAAGGAAGTTAAAGGCTAGAATAGGACTACCTTTGGGGATATCTTCAAAAAAAAGAAGGATCTGGGCTCCGGACTGGAACAACTTTAGAACATAATGGCTACTAGTAACCCCCCAGACCCTATCTTGATGGAGGAAGAGGATTGTCATAAGAACTGGAAGGATATCCTCTATAAGGAGGAAGTGTACTGGAAGCAAAGATCCAAAATTCAGTGGCTAAAGGAAGGGGACAGAAATTCAGCCTTCTTCCACAGATCAGCTTGCATTCACAAGAGAAGTAACTATATCAGAAGTTTCCAAGATTATTCTGACCAGGAGATCACTAGAGATTCCCTAATTAGACAATGTACTTCTGATTTTTTCATAAGGTTATACACAGAGGCTAGAGGAAAGGATGATTCTCTACAAGATAGCCTTGTGAGTAAGCTTTCAACTGTCATTGAGGAGGATGATAACTGTCAACTAACTACCCCTATCTCTGCAGAAGAAGTCTGCCTGGCTGTCTTTGCTATGGGGGCTTATAAGAACCCAGGTCTAGATGGTTTCCCCCCGGCATTCTTTCAGGATTACTGGGACATTGTTAGCTATGATGTCACCAAAGTTGTGCATGATTTCTTTAAGACTGGGAAATTGCTGAAAAAAATCAACAACACTTACATTGTTCTTGTCCCTAAGACTACAAATCCCAGTTGCATGCAGGATTTCCAACCCATAAGTCTATGCAGTACTATATACAAGATAATCTCTAAGATCCTTGTGAATAGAATTAAACCCCTCTTGGTGAAATTTATCAGCCCGTCCCAGAAAGGCTTTGTTCCGGGTCACGAAATTTTGTATGTTGCTATTGCCACTCATGAAATAATCCACTCTATGGACATGAGAAGAATACCAGGTATGGCTTTCAAAATGGATATCTCAAAAGCATATGATAAAGTTAATTGGGATTTTCTCTTCAAATCTCTCTTAAAGTTGGGCTTCAATCAAAAGGTGGTCGACATGATTTGAATATGTGTTACCACGGTCCAGTTCTCTATTTTGATTAATGGGACTCCTAGGGGTTGCTTCAAAGTGGAAAAAGGTATCCGGCAAGGTGACCCTCTGTCCCCTTACCTTTTTATCATGATTGTTGAAGTCTTGAGCAGAAATGTGGCCGACCTGGTTGCCAATGGAAGACTTCAAGGATTTAAAGCTGCTTCGACGCTCCCCCCCTCTAATATCCAACTATTCATGGATGACACTTTTCTTTTGGGTAAGTCCTCTGTCATGGAGGTTAAACAGTGGAAGAACTTACTGACTGATTATGCCAAGGCCTCGGGTCAATGTATTAACTATGAGAAGAGTAATGTCTTCTTCTTCAACACTCTGAATAACCTCCAACTCAAAATTCTCTCTATCCTTAGGTGCAAATCTATGGCTCTTCCAGGGACTTACCTTGGTCTCCCTCTTACGGTTAAGGAAGTCACTCCCTCTTTCTGGAATACTATCTTTGAACGGATGCAAAAAAAGCTTGTCGGATGGAAAGGGAAGTTCCTTAGTAGTGTCGAGAAGCTCCAACTCCTCGCAGCTTCCCTACAGGGAATTCCTGTGTATTTCTTGTCCATGTTTAAAATATCAGGTGCCATGGGAGAAAAACTTGAGAAAATCCAAAGAACCTTCTTATGGACGGGCCTGGAGGAGCAAAAGTGCATTTCTTTGGTCAATTGGGATAGTGTGTGCTTACCCAAATCTATGGGAGGCCTGGGTATAAGAAAGATAAATGCCCTAAATAAGGCGCTAATAGCAAAAATTGGTTGGGCCCTAGCCAAAGGTGAGGTAGACTAGTGTAACATTATTAGAGAAAAGTACCTCGACTAGGAGCAATTCTATTACAATTTGAGTGCGGTCGACTTTCTCCAAGGCTCCAAGTTATGGAATAACATCCTGAAAAATGGATTGATTGTAAGAGAAGGATTGAAATGGCAACTTGGAAATGGCAGGAAGGTGAGATTCTCAAAAGATGTTTGAGCGGAGGATGAGCCCTTGGCTAACACTCATTTCCACCAAATTATGCACCACCTAAAGGGACTCTTGGGGGATTACATAGCTAATTATATGGAACCTGGAAGGGGAGGATGGAAGAACATTGTCTAGGTCTTCAGCAATAGGCCTAACCTGGTTCCCATTACTCAAGACCTTCAAAACACTATGCTAGAAACTAGAATCCCTCTGGCCTCTCATGAAGACAACTTCATTTGGAAAGAGACCCAATCGGGTACTTTCTCAGTCAAATTTGCTTACAAACAGCTCCTAAGACTCCCTGCGGATGTTGAGTGCTGGAAGAAAATATGGAACCCTTAGCTAATCCCTAAAATTAATTTCTTCTAGTGGTCCCTAATGCATGGTAAAACCCTCACTTTGGATAACCTGAAAAAGAGGGGGTTCCATCTCCCCAATAGATGTAGCCTATGTAAAGCTAATGAGGAAACTATTGACCACCTATTTGTCATCTGCCCCTTTGTTGAACATCTGTGGATTAACACTCTCCAAAAATGTGGTCTCTATTGGGTCTTCCAAAATGACATTAAATAGTTTTTTTTTTATGGAATCCCCCCTCCCATCACCCCCTCATCATTCAATTATGGAGACAAATACCATTGCACATCTGCTAGGCCTTATGGAGGGAAAGAAACAACAGAACTTTCAGAGATACTGAAACTCCTCCTGATAGTGTTGCCCACATTTTCTTTAAGATAATCTCTAAAAACATAACGGTGACAAATTGGAAAACCCCTCCTAATCCCCCTAATTGGATAGAGAAAAAAATTGCTGAAAGATGGAAGCTCCCCCCAGGTTTGAAATCTTCAACGACAGTGCCAAAAACAAAAGGAAGTTGACCAAATAATCAACCCCAAAATTACACTGGTATAAGCTAAACTTTGATGGTTCAGCCCAAAATACCTGTCAAGCGAGGGGTGGAATCATCCGCGACCATTTGGGGAACACTATGGAAGCCTACGCGGGCAACCTAAAGAACAATATTGTCACCCAAGTGGAGGGAATGACCCTCCTATGGGGGCTAGAATTTGCTAACTCCATAGGAATTAAACAGCTAGAAATTGAAGGGGACTCTCAGATTATTATGGAATCGGTGAAAGGGAGATCTACTGGTGGTTGGAGAGTGGAGCCCATTTTGAGGGATGTCAGGAGTCTTCTAGCCAACCTAGATAGCTTCACCATCTGGCATATCTTTAGAGAAGGAAATGAAGTTGCCGATTCCATGGTGGCGACGGGAAGGCTGAAAAATGGCTTACAATGTTGGAGGTACCCCAATCTGTTGTCAGTCACCACCAAGGTGATCTTGGAGAGGGAAAAAGCCTTTGTCCAGGATGGAACCGTTTTATCCGCCCAAAGATGAAGGAAACCAACTTTCAAATTTTAAGTTGGGACGGGAATCCCGCCCATTATGAACTTGGACAGCCACGTATCCAAGGCAGGCTTAGTCACCACTCTCAAAAGGGATGGAATTATGATGACAGTACAGATATCGGGAATGATTATTCCCCAGTTATTACCCAGATGTAGCCAACTGGCGACGATAAAGGCAAAGGAGGGGAAAGGTCAAATCACACTGGCTCGATTAAAGGTCTGCACGTTCCTTGTAGATTTCCTAATTTTGATATCTACTTAGACATAAGAGATAATAATCATCCCAATTATTACGTCCTCTTATCTCATGTTCGACACAAATTTTTTATCAACTCTGCCTTAATTCTATTACGGCTCTGCATTTTTGCTGGAAGGACTCACATTCACTTTGTTAAGCTGGAGGAACCGAGAATGGGGGGGACAGGCTTAGACTAGAACCCGATAAAGTGGATGATTTCATAGCTAAACCGGCGGTGTGGTTCATTTGTTTGAAGGGCAACATTGATAAGTTCATGGAAAGTATGAAGGGTAACAATGAAAGACTCTCCAAACAATTTGTGACTTCCTAGGAAGACCAATGAGTAACCATGGGAGGAATCTTGTTTGAAATCAATGAAGAGGTCATAGCCCAAGTGATGGGTCTTTCTACAGAGGGAAGAAAATGGAAAAAGTAGGGCCATATTGCGGATACCACCAGCTTGAACGAGTTCTTCTGCGAGGGCGAAAACCCTGTTAAAAGGGCTGGCAGATTCAACAGGGAGGAGCTCCCTCCCCTGTGGGACAAGGTCTGTTACGTTGTGATGAATTATTTCACGTTGGAGGGAAGGTATGGTATCTTCTATTACTACCATCTCCCTTTCCTTAACCATTTGAGAAATAAAGACTTTATTTCCATTCTGTTTCTCTTGCTGCATTCTCTAGACACTAATGTTAAGGACATTGTTGAAGCTAGGAAAAAAGGGAAGGATTTCCCTATCCTCCACCAAAGCCTGATTCTTCACCTGTACAACTTCCACCTCACCCTTTGCCCACCCCGCTCCATCTTCGTCTAGAATGTGACTAATACTAGCCTTTCGACCCACCCTTCTGCTAAAAATGATGCTATCCCCCCTTGGATCCTGGAAATTGGCTCTTGCAGCTAAAAAAATAAAACACATTCCCTTGAGGAGGTCAAAACTCCTAATAAATTCAAAATCCAGGAGATTGATTCTGAAATGGATATTACTAATGAGGCCAATACCCCCCGCCACTCTAGCAGGCTTGCCTCTAAACCCTTGGAAAAATCCCTAAGAGACCCCTCCTCTTTGTATGACACTGATAATTCCATCTTGACTGATAATGTGATCTTGCTCCACCATAACCCAACCCCTCAATCTGTCAGCTCCACCCAAGCTTCTGAAAGCCCCACCTCTTCAAAGAATCTGGACCCTACAAATTTCCCCTCCCTGACTTTCAGATTGGATAAAATGATGGTTGTCGAGGAGGCGAGTAGCATAAAAGAGGAGGAGGAAAACAACCTGGCAGAGCTCAAGAAAAAGATGGAGGCCCTTTCAGTTAATGTGCAGGATATCACCAGTAGATTGGAGGCGACAGAGTCCAAAATGCATGATGTTTCTAAATTTATGCTAAATGTTATGCATTGCTCGGCTACCACCCTGTGCCTCATGTAGGAAAGTGTGTCCAAAGGTAAAGGCAAGGATGATGAGGACTACAAGGCCCTATTCAAATTCCCCACCAAGGAATGGGCAAGAAAGCTCCTCCCCAAGAGGAGCCATGGAAAAAAGAAGTAATGCTCTGAATGCGACAGGATACTAGTTTTTTGTCTACGGTAGTAGCCAATGGGCGGATAGGTTTAGCCTATTCTTTTGTTTAAGTTTCTATGTTTATTGCCTACGTGGCAAATATCTAAAACTCTACTTATTACTACTTTAATTCTGATAAACTCTCGTAGAATGATAGTTGTTTTTTATAGAGGCAAAAGGTTGTAACTCTGTTGTTTATATGCAGTTAGTGGTCCTACCACTGATCTTCTTAATGTTTTTATGGGTCATCCCCCTTGCATTTTGGCTGCTTTTTAATATCAAAAACATACTAGATGTACCGATAACATAGAAATGTATATCAATATTTTAAATTACATTAGTCCATTGTCTTTTTTTACATGACTAAAATATGTTAGACTTCATTAGTATATTAATGAGAGGATCATGAATGAGTTGACTACAAATAATGTGAATCTTGTTTTATGCATGATGTAGAAACCTAAAAATATAGATCACTATTTCATCATCTCATCATCAATTTTTCTATCAACAATGATTAACTATTTACTTAAGCTAACATTACATCTCTTCCTATATATATATATAGCATTTTCCTTGATATTAATTAAATAATTGTTGATTATTTAATTAATTCATCAATTTATCATGTTCATCCTTTTTTTATCATTTAATAGAAGCTAAGGGGTTGCACCCATATATCATTACATTTTATTGGCAAGGCCAACATTAAGCTTGACAAAATGTATGATCATCATTTATCAACTCCTCATATCTATGCCATTGCTAAATACCAATATACTAAAAAAAACTCTAAGATGTCCTCTAAGCCCAAAATTTTACATTTGCTCATCTGAAACTATACTTCCCTCCCTAGAATATATCCAACCCAAACCAAAATACTACCCACTCTGATACATATTGTAATATCCCCAATTCAAATCAAGATGCTTAGTTGTAATTTGGTTGTCCTTTCCTTGGATTACCCAAGAGGAAGAGGACATAGAGCATCAATGGGTGAGATATGGGGTCCTTGGATTTTTCAAATTTCTGATTTTAAGTTGAGTGCACATCTTTTGATGCAACTTAAGTGAATTTAAGCTATTTTAAGTTGGGCATGTCTTTTTAGGCAATTTTAAATGATGTCTAACCAAGGGACTTAAGTTGTCCCCTCTTTTATTTACTTGAGTGACTTAATTAAAACATGTGACAAAATCCAAGGTGGGCCCCAACTTCAAGAGTTCTTATTGCTACACATTTTTAGGTTTTTATTTTGGAGCCTTGGATTAAGAGGTGGACTATCAAGAGTTGAGATTTTAGAAGTTGTTATAAAACACCATAAGGGCTCATTTTGAGATCATTATGTGATGAAGATTTCTATTTATTGTTGCTACATCTTGGCTTGAGGATTAAAACCCTTAAGTATCCTTGATTTCAGTGAGAGATATGGGCTCCCCCTTATTAGAAGAGTGTGTTTTGGTCGAAGAACTCATGTTTATGAAATCCTAGTGCATTATTATTTGTATGTGAGGCCCTACCTCGACTTATCCTAGCATTTCAGTATTTTTCATGTTGAGACTATTATGGATGCTTTATTTTTATACACTATGGATTTAGAACTTATATGATTCCATGATTTGGATAACATTGATATATATTGATGCTTCATTTCTATGCATTATAGATATAGAACTCTATATGATTCTAGAATAGGATTACTTGTGATGATGTATGTCATTATTGGAATTGCAAGACTTTACTATGATGATAGAAATAGGATGCATGTTTTATGTATGGATCAGCATTATGTGGATTATGATAATTGCTTATGTGGATTTATTTGGATATAAGATATATCGATTTGTTTAAATGAAATTGTATGCAGAGTGTTTGATGTGTATTCTTATTTGTGTGTTTAATATTATATGAGGTTATTGGAATTACTAATGTGTAATTGAGATGCACAGGAAAATTATCCATGTGACCATGGAAATATTATGGAGAACCAAACCTAGACCTATGTACGTTTGTAAAGCCAGGGGTTGTCTATTTGGAGAGACAACACCCCGTATGTATCGTATTTTATTTGTAATAGTAAATGATGCATGTGTGTTAAATTTTATTTATTGATTTATTTAAATCCAACAAGAGACAATTTCCATGTGTAATTTTTTAATGTATTTTATTGTGTCACTTGACACATGTGTTGATTTATGTCTTAAATTTTGATTTGTCTCTTGAAGGGAGTTGTTCAACTATAGCTTTTTCAAAACATTTGAATGTGGTTCTAAATTTCCTTGGGTAGAGAGTCTTTGGAGTGGTCAACTCAAGTTTGACCCGAAAATAAAATTCAAATGGGTTTATAAGGGGTCAAATGGACTCCTAGGGGTAGTTTAAAGGTGTTTCCTAAAGTCCATAAGGTATACCTATGAGTTAGGAGTGTTTTTAGGCATGTGTCTACTCCCATGTGACTGTTTAGTCATCCCAAAAGGTGGGTTTTCTAAGATGTGCGAAAATTCAAATTTAGAAGGTGCCATCTAGGTTAGGTAACCTTCCCTTTTGATGAGAGATCATTTTTTATCTTTTTCTTACTTTTTCCTATTTCAGTTTTAGAAACCTGTAAGAAATCTCACTGAGGTCTTCTTAGGCAAGAATGAGAGATTGTGTGGGCAATCACCCACTCTCCATTTTTGGAGATTATGCATTTTGAAAAGTTGGTTTTTGGATTCGAAATTTGGCTAAGTGAAGGGAGGATTGTGGATTTGGGCTGCTCATCCTCAAACTAGTTCTAGCATACCTTTGGGCAGATTGAAGGTTGGTTCATCTCTGTGCTTTTTACGTTGCATGTCTATGTTGGAAAGTTTGGTTGTATGTGAAAGTGATTCTCTTGTATTTTCTTTTGTGAAAATTATTATTATGTGATCTGTCTTTTATTTTCTTGTATGCATTTTTTGTGTTTTGGGAGTAACCAAGGCCTTCTACTCTTGGGAGAGTAGGATGGTCTTGCGGGTGGTAGAAGTTTGACAGCCCTCGAGTGAGAGACTCTCTTTATGAGAGCAAACTCAAGGGGTGTATTTGTGACCCTTGCTGCATGGCCTGGTTTGTGCATTTGGGGGTCATAAGGGGAGAAAGTATGGCATGAATGCCTTGGGGAGCATAAGGAATGTGGGGTTAATGATCTTATGAAATAACTTTGTTTGCCATGAGGTGGCATTGTGCTCTATCATTCTTGCAGTCTCCTCAGGGTATTTGGTCCACTACCACCCATGTAAAATCATCACATTTTGTGATGGAGTGTAGCCTTGGTTGGGAAAGTGTTTGCTATATGTTTTTCCCTTGCTTGATGTGTTTGCATGTCTGTAACCTATCTAGGGCTTGGTTCTCCAAGCTCGGGGGTGGCTTCTAGTAAGCCTAGGCTGGTAGGTGAGCACTCCATGGTCAATCCTTACGATGTATTTGCAAGATTTCTTGGAAAGAAAAGAAAAAGACAAGCTAGGAGTTGTTGGTTTTTGTTCTTGATTTGCAGAAAAAGAATAAGAAAATGGATGCTATATTTTTCAGTTGCAGAAATGTAAATAAACGTTGCATGTTGTATTTATTTTGAAAGGAATATATTCATTTATTTAAAGTCTTGATTTAATAGAAAAGAGAGACTAGATGGGTATCTCACCCAATTGTAATGTTGACTATATTGCCTTTTAAATAAAATTTAAAGAAATACAATATTTTTGTTAAGTATTATTTTGTTGCAAAAAAAATAGAAAAAAGAAATGTTTATCTTGGATTAAGTTCCCTATAGTTACTGAAATAATAATTGTAGTATGCATGTTAGTTTTGAAAATAAAGGTTCATTTTATCTCCTTATGCATAATGAAAAACAAAAGGGAAATAAGTAAAGTAGAAAGCTTGCATGTTAGTGAAAGAAAATTTTGCATTTAGATCTAATTATTTATGTCCAAATACATATCATGGTTTAATAAATTTAACATGCATATCTCTAAGTTTTATTTCAATGAGTTCTAGACTAATATAGTTGCTGGTTAAATTTATTTAATTCTGTCAATTATATATTTGTAGAAAATAAATCTAGAGTTAATTAGTCTATCTCTAACTTTAGCTACATGGAAACAAAAAAAAAAAAAGATACATTGTTCTAAATCTGGAAATTTTTAATCAATCTTTTAAAGTTCAAAAAAAAATCATATCATACATTTGCATGGTAAATTCAACCCTAGATATCATGTGCATCCATATATATATATATATATGTGTGTGTGTGTGTGTGTGTGTGTGTGTGTGTGTGTGTGTGTATATGTATATGTATATGTATATGTATATGTATATGTATATGTATATGTATATGTATATGTATATGTATATGTATATGTATATACATATACACATATACATATACATACATATATATATATATATATATGTATATACGTAAATATATATATATACATGTAAAAATATATATATATATATAGATATAATTAAATATATATACACATATATCTATATATATACATATATACACACATATATATATTAAATATAAAAAATAAATAAAATGAAAAAAATAACGAGGGTTTCGGGGGGGCTGAACCCACTGTGTGGACACGTAGTGGCGCCGCGGCCTCCGTTGTGTGGACACACAGGGGACGGCCCATGGCCCATCTTCCAAAACCCCCATCGCCACCTGCAACACAAGCCCTCCGCCATGGCCTCCTCCCTACCAAAAAAAAAAAAGAGAAATATAAAACCCTAACCCAGTTCGGGTTAGGGTAGCATAAAAAAATATAAAAGAAAGGAAATGAAGGGGTTAAGTTTTTAAATTAAAAAAAAAAAAAAAAAGTAGGGTTTCATTATTATTTAATATTTTAGTTAAGCTATATGGGATATTTATATTTTAGAAAATAAATATTTTCATATATATGTGTTTTAATAAAAAAAATATATGTATATATAATGTATAGGTTTAATCTCTTAGGAACTTATAATAACTTTATAAGTTATTTGACTATAAGGGATTATTTAGTCTACCTAAATTTAGGCTATTCCAAGCTAAATTTTATAGGGAAATTTTCATTAGGGATTTAATTAACCCTTTAGTCAAATTAGATTAATCACATTTTAATTATTGTTAAAATAAGATATAGAAAATTAATAATCTAAGTGCTAGGACTAATGTTATTTAGTTCCTAAAAGCTATTAATGATTATTGGAGGTTAATATTATCCTTGTCAATCAATTTAGAGATTTGTGATTTAATTTAATCTATTGTTTTAAATTGATGAGAGAATAATTAATTATTTTAGTATTCCGCATTTAATTTAAATATTATTTTGCTTACTTGAGTTAGTGGTTAGAGTTAACCCAAACATAGTTAAGACAAACTTGTTAGTGTGTTTCGTATTAGAAAATTTAATGTTATTAGGTTGTTATTTAAAAAATATATATATCCCGTTCGTGCCCAAAAGTTTGGGCATGACATTCTAGGTTGTAAGCATTCATCGGGAACTGGAGGAGAAACTCAGTGCTAAAGACTCAAATCTGGAATCATCTATAGCTACAAACCATCAATTTTTTAGTACTTTATGGATAGCTATTGAGGAGCACATAAAATAGACCTAGCATTAACCATTTTGGGGAGCTTAAAGCCACTTTAAGAGTCAACTAGGGCTTGGAAATCATTCTGAACCACTTTGAGGTATTTTTTAATTGAAATATGCATGTTTATCTCTATTTTTTCCTCAGAAGTTGAAGGAAATTCATTGTATTTCATTTATGAAAATTCTAGGTAGTAATGAGGGTTTTTGTTGTATTTTCCTAAGCTCAGAAATAATCCGATATCTATATTTTTTTTAGTTGCACAAATCAAATCTAAAATCTGAACAAAATTATGGGTTTGAAATGAACATATTTATATGCAAATAAATTTCCAGATTTTGTGCCCTAGTTTGTAGAATTTTTTTTAGTTTTTTTTTGGCACCCCTATTTTGGAGATATTATAGTGGTATCAGAGCTGTGAGACTTGGCAACCTGCTGGATTTTATTGCATGCATGGAAAAGGTGGTCACAGCCTCGAGAAATTCAAAGGAACAATGGAAGGTTCAGATCACTCACCATCATCAAGTGAAGAAGAAGCAAAACGGATGTTTTCATACATGATAAGACTGTTGAGTGATAACAACCTCTATTTGAGTCAGTTGGCTCATAACACAACGAATGATAGGACATCGGTGCATACAGAAGAAGGGGAAGGCAGAAAAACTATAGATAGTAAGGCACATTCTACAGATAGATCTTCACGGTCCAAACCATTTATGCCCACTTTTGTACAAGAAGATGAACCTGCACAAGAGGAACTCATGGAGAAAAATGAGGATGCTGAAATACGAGCTAAATATCAAGCCTTGGGACTAGATTTTCAGTCAGCCATTTCTTTTAGGGACTACTTGGAAGTCACCAAACGCACAAGGCCTAGACAAAATCAGAACAATCAAGGCAAACAAAATTATGGGCTGCAAAAAAAGTTGG